>NW_025972988.1:0-5885 GCF_021869965.1 Rhincodon typus
AAGTAGCTGCCCCTTTAACATTCCTCAGTTCTACCCACAAAGCCTCGTTTGAGGACACTTCCAAGATATCATCTCTCCTTATTGCAGTAATTGACTCCATAATTAATAGTGGGGAGGCAATGGCCTAGTGGTATTATTGCTGCTCTGGTAATCCAGAGACATCAGGTAATGTTCTGGGACCCAGGTTCGAATCCTGCCATGGCAGATGGTGGAATTAAGAATCTAATAATGACCATGAACCTGTTGTTGATTGTTGAGGGGAAAACCCAACTAATGCCCTTTAGGAGAGGAAACTGCCATCCTTGCCTGGTCTGACCTACATGTGACTCCAGACCCACAGCAATGTGGTTGACTCCACGCAATTAGGGACGGGCAATGAATGCTGCCTAGCGAGCGATGCCCTCATCCTGTTAACAAATAATAAAAAAGTGCTACACCACCACCCTTCTCACACCCTCCTGTGTCTCATCTAAAGATCTGACATCCCAGAATGCTGAGTTGCCAATCCAGCCCTTCCCTCAATCATGTTTCTGTGATGGCAACAATATCCTATTTCCATGTGTCAATCCATGCCATTAACTCATCATATTCCTAGCGTTAAAGTAAAGACCATGGAACAATACATTGTGGAGCCAACCAGGGAATCAGCTATTTAGACCTTGTAATTGATTCTAACAATATGTAATGAGCGAAGATTAATTCATGATCTCTTAGTAAAGGATTCCCGAGGATAGAACACAAGAAACAGGAACTGGATTAAGCCATTCAGCACCTTGGGTCTACTCCTCCATTCAGTAAGATCATGGCCAAACTGATTATGGCCATAAAAACTGAAAGAACTGCGGATGTTGTAAATCAGGAACAAAAACAGAAGTTGCTGGAAAAGCTCAGCAGGTCTGGCAGCACCTGTGAAGGAAAAAACAGAGTTAACGTTTCGGGTCCGGTGACCCTTCCTCACAACAGTTCTGAGGAAGATCAAAAATCCTTCTAACTTAGCTTTGAATATATTGAACGACCTGGCCTCCAATGCTCTCTGGTTTAAATAATTCCAAAGATTGATGACCTTCAGAGAGTAGAAATTCCTCCTTGTTTCAATCTTAAATAGGAAATCACTTATTCTGAAACTGCGTCCCCTAATTCTAGATTCCCCCACCAAGAGAAAACATCCTCTCTGTAATTATAAAGATGCAGGAGATATGAAACAAAATTCGAAATTGCTGGTAAAACTCAGCAGGTCTAGCAACAGAGATAGTAGGAACTGCAGATGCTGGAGAATCCGAGACAACAAGGTGCAGAGCTGGATGAACACAGCAGGCCAAGCAGCATCTGTGGGAAGAAGGCAGATTTAACCTTTCGAGTCCAGCGACCCTTGATCAGAGCTGATAGCAGCTGGCTAAAGGAGCTATTTATGCTGAAGACGAGGTTGGGAGTTGAAGAAAGGTGAGCAGATTGGCTGCTAGGACAGAAGTATAGCTGAATAGGCGACAATGAGAGCAGAGAGTAGGAGAGGCTGGGTAATCTGTGTTTATAGTAACCCACGTCATGTGATAATAGAGTGGGTGAGAATGGGTTGCTATCTAATGCAATAGTACAGCTGTGTTGTGTCCACAAGTGACTAGGAGTTCAGAACAGTGTTACACATTGTGACTGCTGCTTCTATTAGTTGAGCTTCAAGCTAAACTCTGCTCCCGAGAGAAGCACCACATTACACTGGTGCACAGATCAGCGACAATAATGAGTCTGATGTGACTAGCATTGTGTTCATTTCCGAAGCTGCTGATTTAAAGCAGCAGCGTGAGAACAAAAGGGATGAAAAAGCAGAAAGTAAAGTGGATAGTGAGGCATTTCCCTTTTAAAACAAACTAGCAAATGAGCAACTATTTGACAACATGAGGACAGCGGTTGTGCAGATGTGCTCCCAGACATATGCCATCAGTTTCATGCAGACACAGGATTGCACCTGTACAATTGGCACTATATTACACACCTGCAGCTGTGAAGGGCAGTGCCATTATGAACTTCTGCCTTTCCAGGCTCCATGTAGGGGGGTGATTATGCAGGTATCTAACAGTCAATCATGTCCAACTGCATCCAGAAGGTCACTGGTACGTTGCTAATGAGGGCTTCCTAACGCATTCATTTCCCAAACATGGGAGAGCAGCTGATGCTCTCTGCCACTGCTGAATTGCTGACCATAACACACGCTAAAATCGATCTACATCCTTTGCCTCCCATACTATGATTCGGTTCAGTAAACACGCAAGTACTGTGTAGTAAATAAAATACTGCTGCCAATCTAGAAGCTTAATACCCACCACTAACGCATGATGCAGGCAGTCTCCCTCGCTCAGTCTGGGTGGACAACAAAGTTGACAGATATCATGAAGTCGAATAAGAAACTGTAACTGCGAACTCATGGATGATGACTCTTCCTCATAAATTATAAGGAGATGTTATATAAATTGAAGTTATATTCAACGGCATATAGAAAATGAAGGGGTGTTATGATTGAGGTTTTTAGGATTTTGAACATAAGACCGTGAGAAATAGGCCATTTAGCCCCTCGAGCCTGTCCTGCCTTTCTATAAAATCATGCTGATCTGCCCCAGGCCTTAACTCCTCTTTCATGCCAGCTCATGATTGCCCTCAACTTCTCAACATTTCAAAATACTATCTACCTCATTTTTAAACACTTTCAAAGATCTAGCCTCCACAACTCTCTCAGGTGGAGAATTCCAGACATTCACTCTCTTGGAGAAGAAATGCCTTTGTATCTCAGTTTTAAATGGGTGTCCCCTTAATCTGTAACAATGTTTCCCAGTTTGAGACTCCACCCCTCACTGGGGGGGAACATCATCTCAGTATCAGCCCTGTCAAGCCCCTCAGAATCTTGTTATGTTTCAATAAGATCAATCTCGTTCTTCTAAACTCTAATGAATAACAGCCTAGGAGGCCAGGCAGCATCAGAGGAGCAGGAAAGCCGACATTTCGGGTCGGGGCCCACAAAGTGGTATTGGTTTGAGTTGCAGGGTGACCAAGAGAGGGAGGCTGGAGTGTCACGGACACAAGTGAAGAAGGTTGGCCATGGGTGGAGGGTGTCTGGAAATGAAGGCAGGCTGACTGAAAAGGGTGAAAGGGCCAGATATTTTCACCTGAGGTGTCCCTTCTGAGAGACTAGGTGCTGTGCCTGGCTTGCAGACAATGAATGCCTGTTTGAGTGCCCTCTAAATATTTTTTTATTCATTCCTGGGGTGAGGGCATCGCTGGCCAGGCAGCATTTATTGCCCATCCCTAATTTCCCAGAGGGCAGTTCAGAGTCAACCACATTGCTGTGGGTGTGTGTAGGCCAGACCAGGTAAGGACGGCAGTTACCTTCCCTAAAGGACATTAGTGAGCCAGATGGGTTTTTCCCCGCAACAAATGGATTCACAGTCATCATTAGATTCTTAATTCCAGATACTTCTTGAATTCAATATGGCAGCAGGACCTTTGACCCCGTTAGTTAACAGCAGGGCTGACAACTTCCTGTCTGCCCTGCCACATGATTGGCCATGCATGCATATGCGAAGAGATGCCAACTATGCCATTGTGTGAGCAAATCCAACCTGCTTCTCCCTCCCCCCACCCAATAGTGAGGCTCACTTCCACACTCACAGCTGAACTGCTGCTTTATAATGGAAGAGTCTGCCTGAAGATTCTGATCAACCACGATCCCACTGAATGGCAGAACGGGTCTGAGGAGCCGAATGGCTTGTTTCGGTTCCTAGGCCCTATCATGTATAATGCCCAAGACTAATGTGGTTTACAAAGCCATGAGCTCTGGTGATGTAAACAACGTTTAAAGTACAGACTTCAAAGAGAAGAACGGTTGTACTTTGTTTTCTCAATTATTCATAGGCAAGCCCCTGGCAAACATTTTGGACTTATGTAGCTGCTGTAACTATGTAGCTGTTGTAAAATATGTCAACCACAAGCTTTCATAGTGCCAAAACTGGACTGAACCAGTTCTGCAGCCATGGAGTTTTGGCCAATGTATTTTGTGAAATGTTATTCAGAATGAAAGACAACATTGAGCAGAAAAATGCTTGCTAAATGTGCTGTGAAAGACATTACAGTTATCAAGAATAAGCAGGCCTCTGGCTCCTCCTGATCGAGAAGACAATTTTCCCAGCGCATCATGTTAGGATCTGGGTGCGTTTCTGCTGGCAGTCCCAGATATGTATGGTTGCAAACAACATCATGAGGGTGTGGGGTAGAGTACTAGGCATTTTTCTTCTAAATCCTCATTTTAGTAGTTATGCAACACTCTCCACATGAAGGCCAGCAGACCCCCCCATTCGGAACACGGGAATGGTGAATCAGCCCTTATTTGATGACACGCTTAGATTCGCAGATTTGGTTGTGTATCGTACATAGCTGTATAGTTGCATTTAAATGCGCGCAGTAGATGAAATAAGGTAAATAAACTTGTAGCGCAGATTGAAATTGGCAGGTACAATGTTTTGGGGCTCATATAGATGTGGCTGCAAGGGGATCAGGGCTGGGAACTAAATATCCAAAGGATACACATCCTATTGAAAAGACAGGGAGATGGGCAGAGGGGGTGGGAGTTGCATTGTTTGTAAGAAATGTCATTAAATTGATAGCAAATAGTGATACAGAGTCGGAAGGTATAGAATCTGCGTGGGTAGAGTTGAGAAACCGCAAAGGGAAAAACAGACCCTGACGGGAATTATGTACAGACCTCCTAGTAGTAGTCAGGATGTGGGGAAGGAAATAAATCCGGAGACAGAAAAGGCATGTAAGAAAGGCACTATTACAGTAATCATGGGGGACTTCAATATAGCAGGTGGACTGGGAAAATCAGGTTGGTAGCGGATCTCAAGGAAAGGAATTCTTGGAATGTCTATGAGGTTTTTTTTGGAGCAGCTTATGGTAGAACCCACTGGGGAACAGACAATTCTGGATTTAGTGGTGTGTAATGAGGCAGACTTGTTTAGGGGGCTTAAGATAAAGGAGCCCCCTACAGGGCAGTGATCATAATATAATGGAATTCATCCTGCAGTTTGAGGGGGAGAAACTGGAATCAGATGTAACAGTGTTACAATTGAGTAAAGGTAACTGCAGAGACATGAGGGAGGAACTGGCCAGAGTTGATTGGAAGGGGAACCGAGCAGGGAAAATGGCAGAGAAGCAATGGCAAAAGTTTCTGAGAGTAATTTGGGAGGCAGAGCAGAAATTCATCCCAAGGAAAAAGAAACATACTAAGGGGAGGATCAGGTAACCGTGGTTGACAAAGGGAGTCAGGGAGAGCATAAAAGCAGAAGAAAAAGCATACAATGTAGTGAAGATTAGTGGGAAGCCAGGGGATTGGGAAGCCTTTAAAAACCAGCAGAGGGCAAATAAAAAAAAACAATAAGGGGGGAGAAGATGAAAAATGATGGTGAGCTAGCTAGTAATATAAAAGATTTAAAGAGTTTTTTTGGATATATAAAAGGTCAGAGAGAGGCAAGAGTGGACATTGGGCCACTGGAAAATGAGGCTGGAGAAGTAGTAATGGGGAACAAAGAAATGGTGGAGGAACTGAATAGTTACTTCGCATCAGTCTTCACAGTGGAAGACACGAGCAGCATAGCAGAACTTCAAGAGAATCGGGGACAGAGGTGAGTGTAGAGGCCATCACTGAGGAGGAGGTGCTGGGGAAGCTGAAAGGTCTGAAGGTGGATAAATCACCCAGACCAGGTGGACTACACCCCAGGGTTCTGAAGAAGAAAGTCGAAGAAGAAAGATTCCTGATCTTTCAGGAATCACTGGAGTCAGGGAGAGTCCCAGAGGACTGGAAAATGGCTAATGTAACACCCTTGTTTAAGAAGGGAGGGAGGCAG
>NW_025972988.1:5985-9343 GCF_021869965.1 Rhincodon typus
AACTATAGTCAGTTAGCCTGATCTCGGTTGTCGGTAAGATTTTAGAGTCTGTTATTAAGGGTGAGATTGCAGAATATTTGGAAGTGCATGGTAAAATAGGGCTGAGTCAGCATGGCTTCATCAAGGGGACGTCACACCTGACCGATATGTTAGGATTCTTTGAGGAGGTAATGAGCAAGTTAGACAAAGGAGAGCCAGTGGATGTGATCTATTTGGATTTCCAAACGGCATTTGATAAGGTGCCACACAGGAGGCTGCTAAATACGGTAAGAGCCCATGGTGTTAGGGACAAGGTACTGGCAGAAGGTAGAGGGTGGGGATAAAGGGGTCATTTTCAGGATGGTAGCCGGGGACTAGTGGAGTTCCACAGGGACCACAACGTTACACATTACCGATCTGGATGAAGGACCTGAAGGCATTGTTGTGAAGTTTGCAGATGACACAAAGATATATGAAGGGACAGGTAGTGTTGGGGAAGTGGGGAGGCTGCAGAAGGACTTGGACAGGATAGGAGAGTGTGCAAAGAAGTGGCAGATGGAATACAATGTCAGAATGTGTGAGGTATGCACTTTGGTAGGAAGAATAGAGGCATAGACTGTTCTCTAAATGGGGAATGGCTTCCAAAATCTAAAGCATGAAGGAACTTAGGAGTCCTAGTTCAGGATTCTCTTAAGGTACACATGCAGATTCAGTTGGCAGTTAGGAAGGCAAATACAATGTTTGCTTTCATTTTGAGAGGGCTAGAGTACAAGAGCAGAGATGTACTGCTGAGACTGTATAAAACTCTGTTCAGAGCAGATTTGGGATATTGTGAACAGTTTTGTGCCCCGTATCTAAGGAAGGATGTGCTGGCTTTGGAGGAGGTTTACAAGAACGATTATGGGAAGGAAGCTTGTCATATGAGGAGTGATTGAGGTCTCTGGGTCTCCATTTGATGGAATTTAGAAGGATGAGGGGTGATCTGGTTGAAACGTATAGAATATTGAGAGGCCTGGATAGAATGGACATGGAGATGTTTCCATTAGTAGGAGAGACTAGGACCTGAGGGCACAGCCTCAAAATGAAGAACAACACTTCAGAAATAAGATGAGGAGGAATTTCTTCAGCCAAGGGTTGGTGAATCAGTGGAACTTGTTGTCATGGAGGGCTGTGGAGCCCAAGTCATTGAGTGTCTTTAAGACAGAGCGAGATGGGTTCTTGATTAGTAAGGGGATCAGGGAGAAGGCAGGACAATGGGGTTGAGAAACATGTCAGCTATGATTGAATGGTGGAGCAGATTCAATGGGCTGAATGGCCTAATTATTCTCCTGTATGTTATGGTCTTGTATAACTCCAGTATATTAGGATCCATTACGACACTGCATATATTACACAACTGCACATTAATGACAATGATTTTCTTTTGGATGGTGCTAAACTGGGTCTCTGCGTTAGCACTGGTGCCATCCTCAATTGTTTAATATGGTCTTTGGCATTTTGTGGGACCGATAGCAGATCTTTCATGGCCTTACACCAGGTTTTTCACTGTTGTAAGACTCTTTGCTTTGCCTGCTGAGCACAATTGGCAAGCGTTCTGCAGTTTTTTTGACACGACCCTCCAACACATCTTTGGGCACATTGGGCAGGATATCCCATGAGATAGTAGAATCAAAAGTTCCTGTCCTTTCCTTTTCTGCCGCTGCTCTACCTCATCATTAAGGCATTTGGACTGAAAGCTTGAGTGTAGTTTGCCAGAGAAGGCGTCACTATTTTGAAATTGGTATTAAGTTCCTCCCAGCTATCAGTGCTAATGCTGTTGTACTTCAACAAGAGCTTCAGAATGTCTTCATAGTGTTTTCTTTGTTCCCTGCTTGAAAGCTGGCTTCAAGAAGGTCACAAGCATTTGTTTGATGGTCTTCCCTTTGAATAGGAAGGATGTGGTGGAGTCATTGCTGGGGAATTTTCTCTCGCGCACTTGTGTCACTGATACGCAGCCCATGCCTCACCGCAGTACGGGAGTGCATTAACAACAACTGCTCTGTACGCTCGGATTTTTGTTGACTTGCTGAGGTCTTTCTTGTCAAATACTTGCTGCTGCAGTTTGCACAAGGCTGAGGGGGAGCAGCTTATCTGACATTGGCTCTCCTTGTCCAGTGGTGGCCTTTCGGGAAAGGTGTGGGAAGTGCACAACAGATTCCTGAGTGTCGCCTTCTACTTACATGGGAGGTGAAGTAGTTGACTGACTAGGTCTGAGTTGATATATAAGTTTTGTTTTTCAGCAAAACATGTTTTACGGCATGCAGGAATGAGGCTGAGAAGGAAGCACTGATGATGATGCATGAGGCCTGGACCATTATAACTTTCTGGTCTCCTTTGAATGTGACTATGTTGAATCTCTCTCACAGTCTGTGAGAATGACTGTGGAGATGACAGAGTAGAAACAAGATTTCAGAGGCAGGAGTCAACAGTTGGGAACATAAGGAAATTTTGTACGTTTAAAGCCATGGTTCCTTCTGGAAAAATTTCAATAGTAATCATCACAGGAATAATGAAAACCGAAAGAACTACGGATGCTGTAAATCAGGAACAGAAACAGAAGTTGCTGGAAAAACTCAGCAGGTCTGGCAGCATCTGTGAAGGAAACAACAGAGATAACGTTTCGGGTCCAGAGTTCTCAGGAAGGGTCACCGGACCTGAAACGTTAACGCTGTTTTCTCTTTCACAGATGCTGCCAGACCTGCTGAGCTTTTCCAGCAACTTTGTTTTTGTTATCACAGGAATAATGTTACTAATAACCTCATGAACCATGTCATTCATAGCGAGAAAGAGCAATGCAGTTACATCTACCAAACTAGGAAGAACAGGTATACATTAAACCCCAGGGCCATGTACATCATCAGTCACACTCTTCAAAAACAAACTGCTGCTTCCTAAAATGTGGCTGCAAAGCTACTTGTAAAGAGATTAAATGTGTTACAAGATTAAACAGCATATGATCATACCACGCTAGCCTCCCTTGTTAATAGGGCAGCATTCTACTTAAGTTAATTAAGTATTGACCACAAATCTATATTTAGTCCAGAGGGAACAATTAACTCCAGTTAAACAGTACAGTAGGTTCTCATAGCATTTCATTCAAAGTTAGGTAAGGGAAGTATATATGCTGTTCATTAAAACAAACTCTACTTTAGGCTTCTGAAGTAAGGCTACTTGTAGCATTGCAGTCTTCCTGCAAATACACAATCAATTGTTCACTACTGTGCAACGTTGAGAGCAGAGGGTGCAAGTGGAATCAATTAGCTACAACAGAAGCAGCAGTTGTGGCTTAGCAGGTAGCCTTCTCATGCCTGACATGAAATCTGTAAGATCAAGTCCCACT
>NW_025972989.1:0-420 GCF_021869965.1 Rhincodon typus
CACACTCAGCTTTCTCTATCATACAAACACACACCTCTCTCTCTCTCACACTCACACCTCTCTCACACACACACACGCACACCTCTCTCTCTCACACGCGCACACCTCTCTCTCTCACACGCACACACCTCTCTCTCTTACACGCACACTCACCTCTCTCTCACACGCACACTCACCTCTCTCTCACACGCACACTCACCTCTCTCTCACACACACTCACCTCTCTCTCTCATACAAACACACACCTCTCTCTCTCACTCACACACTCAGCTTTCTCTCTCATACAAACACACACCTCTCTCTCTGTCACCTCTCTCTCTCACACACACCTCGCCCTCTCTCAGACACACACCTCTCTCTCTCTCACACACACTTCTCTCTCTGTCACCTTTCTCTCTCATACAAACACACACCTCTCTC
>NW_025972989.1:920-1210 GCF_021869965.1 Rhincodon typus
AGAGAGGTGTGTGTGAGAGAGAGAGAGGTGTGTGTGTGAGAGAGAGCGAGAGAGGTGTGTGTGTGTGAGAGAGAGGTGTGTGCGTGTGAGAGAGAGAGAGACAGGTGTGTGTGAGAGAGTGCAAGGTGAGTGCATGTGAAAGAGAGAGTGGTGTGTGTTTGTGTGTGTGTGTGTGAGAGAGAGAGGTGAGTGTGTGAGAGCGAACGAGGTGTGTGTGTATGAGAGACAGAGAGATGTGAGTGCGTGTGAGAGAGAGAGAGGTGAGTGTGTGTGGGAGAGAGAGGGGTGTG
>NW_025972989.1:1310-1680 GCF_021869965.1 Rhincodon typus
GTGAGGGAGAAAGGGAGAGGTGTGTGTGTGTGAGAGAGAGAGTGAGGTGTGTGTGAGAGAGAGAGGTGTGTGTGAGAGACAGAGAGGTGTGTGTGAGAGAGAGAGAGGTGTGTGTGTGAGAGAGAGCGAGAGAGGTGTGTGTGTGTGAGAGAGAGGTGTGTGCGTGTGAGAGAGAGAGAGACAGGTGTGTGTGAGAGAGTGCAAGGTGAGTGCATGTGAAAGAGAGAGTGGTGTGTGTTTGTGTGTGTGTGTGTGAGAGAGAGAGGTGAGTGTGTGAGAGCGAACGAGGTGTGTGTGTATGAGAGACAGAGAGATGTGAGTGCGTGTGAGAGAGAGAGAGGTGAGTGTGTGTGGGAGAGAGAGGGGTGTG
>NW_025972989.1:2180-2853 GCF_021869965.1 Rhincodon typus
GTGTGTGTGAAAGAGAGCGAGGTGTGTGTGTATGAGAGAGAGAGAGATGTGAGTGCGTGTGAGAGAAAGAGAGAGAGGTGTGTGTCTTTGAGAGAGAGAGGGGTGTGTGAGGGTGAGAGAGAGAGAGGTGTGTGTGTGTGAGAGAGAGAGGTGAGTGAGTGAGGGAGAGGGAGGTGTGTGTGTTTGAGAGAGAGAGAGAGGTGTGTGTGTGAGAGCGAGTGGTGTGTGTGTGAGATAGTGAAGATTCTGTGTGTGTGTTGAGATTGAGAGGTGTGTGTGTGTGAGAGAGGTGTGTGTGTGAGAGCAAACGAGGTGTGTGTGTATGAGAGAGAGAGAGATAGGTGAATGCGTGTGAGAGAAAGAGAGAGGTGAGTGTGTGAGAGAGAGAGAGAGGGGTGAGTTTGTGTGTGAGAGAGAGAGGGGTGTGTGTGTTTGAGAGGGAGAGAGAGAGGTTTGTGTTTCAGAGAGAGAGGTGTGTGTGTGAGACAGAGAGAGAGAGGTGTGTGTGTGTGAGAGAGAGAGAGGGGTGAGTTCGTGTGTGAGAGAGAGATTGGGGTGTGTGTGTGAGAGAGAGGGGTGTGTGTGATTGAGAGAGAGAGGGGTGTGTGTGATTGAGAGGGAGAGAGGTGTGTGTGTTTGAGAGGGAGAGAGAGAGAGGTGAGTGTGTGAGAGA
>NW_025972989.1:3353-3679 GCF_021869965.1 Rhincodon typus
CTCTCTCTCACACTCAACTCTTTCTCCCATACACTCACACACACTCCTCTCTCTCTCACACACACACACACCTCGCTCTCTCTCACACACGCAGCTCTCTCTCTCAACCTCTCAAGCACACATTTCTCTCTCTCTCTCATACTCACCTCTCTCTCAAACACACACACTCACCTCTCTCTCTCACACACAGATGCTCACCTCTCTCTCTCACACGCACTCACCTCTCGCTCGCTCTCACACACACACCTCTCTTTCACTTGCACTCACCTCTCTCTCTCTCACGCACTCACCTCTCTCTCTCTGTCTCTCACACACCTGTCTCTCTG
>NW_025972989.1:3779-4270 GCF_021869965.1 Rhincodon typus
TCTCTCTCACACACACACCTCTCTCTCTCTCACACACACACCTCTCTCTCTCACACACACACACCTCTCTCTCTCTCACACACACAAATCTCTCTCTCTCACACACACACACTCACCTCTCTCTCTCTCTCACACTCGCCTCTCTCTCTCTCTCTCACACACTCGCCTCTCTCTCTCTCTCTCACACACTCGCCTCTCTCTCCCTCTCAACCACACTCACCTCTCTCTCTTTCTCTCATACGCACTCACATCTCTCTCTCTCTCATACACACACACCTCGTTCGCTCTCACACACACACACCTCTCTCTCACTTGCTCTCACCTCGATCTCTGTCTCTCACACACACACCACTCTCTCTTTCACATGCACTCACCTTGCACTCTCTCACACACACACCCCTCTCTCCCTCTCAAACACACTCACCTCTCTCTCTCTCACACACACGACTCTCTCTTTCACATGCACTCACCTTGCACTCTCTCACACACAC
>NW_025972989.1:4770-5361 GCF_021869965.1 Rhincodon typus
GAAATGTGAGTGTGTGAGAGAGAGAGAGAGGGGTGTGTGTGTGTGAGGGAGAGAGAGGGGTGTGTGTGTTTGAGGGAGAGAGAGGGGTGTGTAAGTGAGAGAGAGATGTGTGTGTGTGAGAGAGAGAGTGAGAGGTGTGTGTGTGTGTGAGAGAGAGAAAGAGGTGTGTGTGTGTGTGAGAGAGAGAGAGCGGTGTGTGTGTGAGAGAGAGAGGTGTGCGTGTGAGAGAGAGAGGTGTGCGTGTGAGAGAGAGAGAGATGGGTGTGTGTGAGAGAGTGCAAGTTGAGTGCATGTGAAAGAGAGAGAGGTGTGTGTGAGAGAGAGAGAGGTGTGTGTGTGTGAGAGAGAGAGGTGAGTGTGTGTGTGAGAGAGAGAGGTGTGAGAGAGGGAGGTGTGCGTGTGAGAGAGAGAGGTGTGTGCATGTGATAGAGGGAGGTGTGCATGTGTGTGTGTGAGAGAGAGAGAGGTGAGTGTGTGTGAGAGAGAGAGAGGTGAGTGTGTTTGTGAGAGAGAGAGGTGAGTGTGTGTGAGAGAGAGAGAGAGATGTGTGTGAGAGAGAAAGGTGTGTGTGAGAGAGAAAGGTGTGTGTGA
>NW_025972989.1:5861-6634 GCF_021869965.1 Rhincodon typus
CACATACCTCTCTCTCTCTGTTGTTCCATTCCCACGCCCTGCGTTTTTTTCAGATGTTTTTCCCTGGCCTTCTGGGCGGATTTGTGAAACCGAGCCAATGTGTCGTCTGTTTTTCTCCACTCAACCGCTCCCTCGTCAAACTCCAAACAACTTTCGAAACTTCAGACAACTGCTTTAAATAATCCTCCTGCACTGCTCGCACAAACATGTCCCATCCTGCCCTCTCGGCCCCCACCGTGACGCCCCACATTGGCACATTAGATTTCGCACGCCCTTGCGTCGCTGGGTCACATCAGAGATGGCAACCCAAGCTCTCCCCTCTTTGGCTTCCAGCTGCCACTCGGCCCATCCATAGCCTGCTTCCCCCCCCCAACTCCTCCCACCAATTCCCCGCCCCCTGCATTAACCCATTCGCACCCCAAGAAGCCCCCTTTTCGAACTACACTCCAATCCCAGTTCCCGGAGAATCCCACATGCTCTCCATCCCCCTGCCCTCAGTTCGCCTCGTCTCAGTCCTACCCCCTACCCAGAGCGACAGAGAGAGAGACAGACAGAGAGAGAGAGAGACAAAGAGAGCCTTACTTCGGTTGGGGGTAAAGTGTTGGAAAGGATTATAAGAGATAGGATTTATAATCATCTAGAAAGGAATAATTTGATTAGGGATAGTCAACACGGTTTTTTGAAGGGTAGGTCGTGCCTCACAGACCTTATTGAGTTCTTCGAGAAGGTGACCAAACAGGTGGATGAGGGTAAAGCGGTTGATGTGGTGTATT
>NW_025972989.1:7134-7989 GCF_021869965.1 Rhincodon typus
TGTGTGTGTGTCTGTGTGTTTGTGTATATGAGAGTGTGTGTGTGTGTATGAAAGTGTGTTTGTGTGTATGTGTATGAGAGTGTGTGTGAGAGAGAGTGTGTGTGTGTACGTGTGTGTGTGTGTCTGAGTGTGTGTGTGTGTGTGAATGTGTATGTGTGTGTGTGTGTGTATGAGAATGTCTGTGTGTGTGTATGAGAGTGTGTATTTGTGTGTATGTGTATGAGGGTGTGTGTGAGAGAGAGTGTGTGTGTGTACGTGTGTGTGTGTGTGAATGTGTATGTGTGTGTGTGTGTGAATGTGTATGTGTGTGTGTATGAGAGTGTCTGTGTGTGTGTATGAGAGTGTGTGTTTGTGTGTATGTGTATGAGATTGTGTGTGAGAGAGAGTGTGTGTGTGTGTGTCTGTGTGTGTGTCTGAGTGTGTGTGTGTGAATTTGTATGTGTGTGTGTGTATGAGAGTGTCTGTGTGTGAGTGTATGAGTGTGTGTGTGAGAGAGAGTGTGTGTGTAAAAGAGTGTGTGTTTCTGTGTGTGTGTATGAGAGTGTGTGTGAGAGAGTGTATGTGTGTGTGTGTGTGAGAGAGAGTGTGTGTGTGTGTGTGTATGAGAGTGTGTGTGTATGTGTGTGAATGTATATGTGTGCGTGTGTGTGTATGAGACTGTCTGTGTGTGTGTGTATGAGAGTGTGTGTGTGTGTGACTGTGTATGTGTCTGTGTGTATATGAGAGTGTGTGTGTGGATGAGAGCGTGTGTGTGTGTGTGTGTGTGTGACAGTGTATGTGTCTGTGTGTATATGAGAGTGTGTGTGTATATGAGAGTGTGTGTGTGGATGAGAGCGTGTGTGTGTGTGTGTGTGT
>NW_025972989.1:8489-8850 GCF_021869965.1 Rhincodon typus
TTTGGTGTGTGTATGAGAGAGAGAGTGTGGTGTGTGTGTGTGTGAGAGAGAGTGGGGTGTGTACGTGTGTGTGAGAGAGACAGAGTTTTTTGTGTACGTGTGTGTGTGAGAGAGCGTGTGGTGTGTGTCTGGATGTATGAGAGAGAGAGAATGTGGTGTGTGTGTGTGAGAGAGAGAGAGTGTGGTGTCAGTGTGTGAGAGAGAGAGAGAGATTGTGGCGTGTGTGTGCAAGAGTGTGTGTGGTGTTTGTGTGTGTGTGTGTGAGAGAGAGAGAGAGTGTTATGTGTTTGTGTGTGTGTGTGTTTGTGTTTGTGTGAGAGAGAGAGAGTGTGGGTTGCACGTGTGTGTGAGAGAGAGAGAG
>NW_025972989.1:8950-9343 GCF_021869965.1 Rhincodon typus
GTGTGTGTGTGTGTGAGAGAGAGAGATTGTGGTGTGTGTGTGCGAGAGAGTGTGTGGTCTGTGTGCGTGTGTGAGAGAGAGTGTGTGTGTGAGCGAGAGGGTGTGGTGTGTGTGAGAGACAGAGTGTGGTGTGTGTGTGTGAGCGTGAGAGAGACAGAGTGTGGTGTGTGTGTGCGAGAGAGTGTGTGGTGTGTGTGCGTTTGTGTGAGAGAGAGTAAGAGTGTGGTGTGTGTGTGTGAGCGTGAGCGTGAGAGAGAGCAAGAGTGTGGTGTGTGTGTGTGTGTGTGTGAGATAGTGTGTGTGTGTGAGTGAGAGAGTATGGTGTGTGCGCGTGTGTGAGAGACAGAGTGTGGTGTGTCTGTGAGAGAGAGAGTGTGCTGTGTGTGTGTGTGC
>NW_025972990.1:0-9342 GCF_021869965.1 Rhincodon typus
ACACAATCTGTTTGGATCTGTTCGCTGTTCACACGATCCTTTTCTCCTGTCCCGACCAAACAGAGGGGGAGGAAAATTGTGGGGGTGGGGGCGGGGGGGGGGGCGGGGGGGAAGAGAGGAAAAGAAAAGACAACATACAGAAAAGTCTTCAGAAAAAGCAGATCACGCTGAAACTTGGGAAGTTGTTCCTGACCGCAGGGGAACCGGAGTAGGGAGGTCACTGCTACCCATCCAGCTGCGGACGCTTTGTTAACACTGCCAGGCCGGGGATCTGCAGCAACTTTGCGGACGGCAGCGGGAGACTACGCTCCGTCTGTTTGCTCGCTCATTGCATCAAGCTGGCACTCACGTCGTGTGTAACAAATAACCTTTTCATAAGTGATGGCCTAGGAAGTCAAACAAAATAAGTCTAATGATTCTCGTCTAAGACATCAGTTGTAAATTGAGACATCAGGAGAGGCCAGCTGAGCGGAATGTGTGGCTTGTCACATATCGGGAGTCCTGGATGTTGCCAGATGCCTTTTAAATATTAGGACTGGACTCATCTCCACCACTCCCTCTGGCAGCTCATTCAATACACGCACCACCCTCTAAGTGTTAACCTTGCCGTTCAGGTCCTTTCTAAATCTTTCCCCTTTCACCTGAAATCTATATCCTCTAGTTTTGTACTCACCCACTCTCCGAAAAAAAAGCATTAGCTATTCAACCTATCCATGCCCCTTATGATTTTACACGGATTTTATGTGACCTCTGTAAGGCCACCCCTCATCCTCCGATGCCCCAGCCCTTTAAGTCTCTCCCAATAATTCGAACCCTCCAGTCGCAGCAACATCCTTGTAAATATTTTCTGCAACCTCTCCGGTTTAACGTCTTTCCCACAGAAGGGCGACCAGAATTCTACACGGCCTCACCAATGTCCTGTACAGCCACAACCTTTCATCCCAACTACTAAACTCAGTGTTCTGACCAATGAAGGTAAGCAGGCCAAACACCTTCTTCACCACTCTTGTCTATCTGCAACTCCAGTTTCAAGGAACTATGCACCTGCAGCCTTAGGACTCTTAATTCAGCAACACTCACAAAGGCCATGAACTGGATAAGTCCTGCCCTGGTTTGCCTTACCAAAATGCAACACCTCACAATAACCTAAATTAAACTCTGTCTGCCATTCCTCATCCCATTGGCACAAATGAATAATAAAGAAATAGTTTATCTAAATGGTGAGGTTGTAGATCTCTTGAGATGCAGAGAAATCTGGGTGTCTGAATGCACAAATCACAGAAGGTTAATTTATAGGCATAGGAAGTAATCAGGAAGGCTCATACAGTTTCATAGATAATAGTGTGGAGCTGGAGGAACACAGCAAGCCAGGCAGCATCAGAGGAGCGGGAAAGTTGACTTTGATGCTGCCTGGCCTGCTGTGTTTCTCCAGCTCCACGCTGTGTTATCTCTGACTTCAGAATCTGCAGTTCTTGCTGTCTCTAATACAGTTTCATGTCATTTTGTGTGGAATTGAATGCAAGAGCAGAGAGGTTACACTTCAGTTATACAGAATGTTGGTAAGAGTACGTATGGATTGCTGTGTACAATAATGTACTGTACTTATAGTAGTGTGTTGGAAGCAGAGTAGGTTGACTAGACTAATACTTGGAATAAGCAGATTGCCTTAGATTGCCATTTCTGCTGCTAACTCTCCGCTCTTCAACATGAGTTCTCACTACTTCAGGACTTGAATTTTGAACACCTCCAAAATAATTGTCTCACTAACAGCATGATATGTTTGATCTATGTTCAATGCCCTTATAAACCTATTACTTTGATCCTTGTGTACATTTGATCAGGTTCCCTCCTTGGATTCCTCAAACATTGTAGACTTCGGGTACTAACTCATATGTACTTAAGATGGCTTTTTTCACCTCGTCACCTCTGATAGTGATGCAAATACCTCACCAGCTCTACCTACCAAATTTGTTTGGATCAACAATATCCACATGGTCAACAACCATTTCATTTGTTTAGCCACTTTCTCAAATGAAATGAAAAAGGCTTCTACATCCTTCCTGTCGAACTTTGGCAATGCTTGGACATACTTAAACATATCCCCATCAGACCTTTGGCTACAATGGGATTGCTCTCCATCACTATCCTCATCATTACTCTTACCTTTGACCTCCACGTCTGCCATTTTAAGTCAGCTTTGAATTTTTATTTCCAACCTCCAAAGTTTAAAACTTATTGCTTTCTCTCTTCTATTAGGGCCATCCTTTCCTTTACTTTTTCCTCTGTTTTTAATCATAATTCAAAATTTCATTTCTTTTTCTCCTTCCTTTTGTTCTGCCAGGGCTATTCTTTCTTTTTCCTGTCATCTTGACATTGCCTCTTATTCAAGCCGTTTCATTTGCAATTGAATTTTAGCAATCTCCAATGATTGTGATTGCGTCCCTGGCAATTGTAAATGTTGACCTTTTACTGCAAATATGTCCCCTTTCTTCACAGATACAGGCAACTCCAACTTCAACTTGTTTGCCAATTCTAAAAACGTTGCTTTTCTCACTTTCTATGAAACTCCTGAAGGGACTTCTTCCACCCCAGTAAACTCTTAGTGACTGAAAGAGCCATTATTACACAACACGCACCCTGTTTAAACCAACCAAATAAAACACCCAAAATAAAAAGTACCAACACTCACCACTCACTGACTTTGAGTCTGATAATCCTAAATTCAAACTGGAATTGGAGATTTTGGTCCTGATAAGAGCCCCAGTTGTTATGGACCAGACCAAATCTCTCAAAACGTGTCAAGGAGATAGCCTAGATCCTAACTTTTTCTTATTTTAAAGGCAAGTTCTGGGCATTGCATTCCGGATACGAGTGATATATGTGTTGGTACTGTACTTTTGCAAGAAGACGTCAAGAATATAGAAAGGCCTGTTAGGTATTTTTCCGGAAAATTGATTAATCATCAACAGAAATGTTCCACAATTGAGAAGGAGGCCTTCTGGTGTTGGCATTGCAACATTTCAACATTTATTTTACCAGTAATGTGACTGAGACAATTGTATATACTGATCATAACACTTTTAAAGTGTTTGGAAAAATTTAAAGATAAAAATACCAGACTGGGTTTAGATGGAGCTTATTATTGCAGCCATTCAATTTGAATTATACACACGGCAGTATGAGAGAACATAATTACCAACATGTTGTTGCAACTTTGAAGCAAGATGGAAATTTTCAGTGGTGGGAAAAAAACAGACTGAAATGGACTGTAGTTATGACTGTTTGCATGCTTAGAGTCAATGTAATGTATATGTATAGTGGTAAACTAATAGTGTAAGAATGAAGGTTTTAAAAATTAAGCCATCTTTATATCTTGATGGTTCTTTTTTTAAGGGGGAATGTGTGACAATACTATGGCTTTAAGAGGTGTATTTTGTCCTGGTTATATTTATGAAGAGAGATTGAGAGAGAAGTGATGTGTTGTCTGCTCCAAGCCAATAAACTAAGTCTTGTGAGGCCTTGAATATTTTTTTAAAGTTGGACCAATAGAAGCAGCCTGCATAGGTGGAGATCAAGCTCCCACAGAACCAGGATTTTTAGTTCAGCTTTCAGTTACTCTTGGGGTTGCGAAAGCTGCTATATATCTCTCTGCTTTACTATAGGTAAAAGGTTGGGTTCTCTTCCTGCTGCTGGAATTGCATGTGAGACAATCTATGTTACTGAATTTGCCTTTGCCAAGGGTGTGTATGTATATGATGTTATCACATTGGAACAGTTAATGAGTAGTATATTATTTTGTTAACTATTTTGATAGAGTTAAGTTAAGCCAATTCTTTTATTTTTATTTTGTCTGTATTTTAACATGGTGTATGAATAAAGCATATTTTGCTTCAAGTTTGATCGTTTAACCAATTGAATTGCATTAGGAACACAATGTCTGGCATTTTAGGTTTAAAATAAGAAAAAGTTAGGATCTAGGCTATCACCTTGATATGCTTTGAGGGGGTTTGGTCTGGTCCATAAAAAAGACTTGCTCCATTTTGAGACCCAGGCATTATTTACATATATACAATGACCCACATGCAAAGAGCAAGTGTCCTGATTCAACTTGTCAGCCCTGGATTAATGCAAAGCCAAACAGCCAGCAGCTGGCTATGAGATGACCAATTGCAAAAGGAGATGGGAGTAGCAACAGCCTATATTATTCTTGTGGAATTCACAACAGTACACCTGCAGGCTCTTAAAAAACTTTAAACTTTCGGTTTGCACTTTCCAATGTTCAGATCATCACTTATGTAGTGTAGATTGTTCGTCAGGAACCTATACCAGGATGTAGCAGACACTGAGGTAATTGCCTGGGAAATTGAAGGTTCTGCTGGGAAATTCTCTTGCACCTGCAGCCTTCCATAAGTATTTATTTAAGTCAGAAAGTTTGGAGGGTTCAGCTGAAGTTAAGTAAATAGTTAGGAATGGTTAGTCCTAAGTAACTATTAAAAGAAAACGCCATGCTAGACTTACTTCAAATACTCCCGACTACACATCCACAAACCCAATACAAATACCTCCTCTCCCGCACCCTAACCCAACATCACTCCTCTCCCTCCCAGAGCTCGAAACCTCCCCTATCACCAGAGCCACAATCCACTATTCTCACCCAACATTCCTGTCTCCACCCAGCACTCAAACATCTCCCCCCTGCCACTCCCATCATACCTGATGCCTCCTGTCCATCCCAACCTACCCAAAATATTCCAACACCTACCTGGTCCCTTTCCGTTCTTGTGCCCTGGTACCCTACTGTCTTGACACCCTACTATTTTGCACCCTAACCTCACTTACGTTATGTACTTAGCCTTTCACAGCAGTCCAATGATGTGCAAGTTAGATGGCCATGCTAAATTATCCATAGAGTTCAGGGATGTGTACGTTAGGTGGTTTAGACATGGGAAATGCATGGTTAAAGGAAAAGGGTAGGGGATGGGTTTGGGTGGGATGCTCTTCAAAGGGTCAGTGTAAACTTGTTGGGCTGAATGGCCTGTTTCCACACTGTCAGCATTCTATGGAAGTTGTCAAAATGGCTGATTATGCTACTGGATCTTTAAATCATAGAATGCAGCAACTGTCAACTAGGGGACATATTAAAAAAAATTGAGATAAAAGAGAGGTTGGATATGGTAGTTTACAAGGATGGAATTAATAAGAGCTCTTCTTTTGGAGGAATCAATATTCTCCTATGGCACGTGTAGAATCGTAAAGACTGCACATGACCTAGGTAAGCGCAAGTGCAGCAAGTGTCATCAGATGCAGAAACTTGATCTTCTGGTTTTGGAGATTGAGTGGCAGCTGGAGTCACTGTGGTGTATTTATGAGGTAAAGGACTATTTGGATAATTAGTTTAGGGAGGCAGTCATTCTGAAGGTAGGGGCATGCAGACTGATTGGGAATGGGTGTCTGCCAGGAGGATGAGGAGAACCAGGCAGTAGTCTCTTGAGACAACTTTGCTCACTCATCATTTTTCTGTATTGGATACTGTTGAGTTTCAAAGAAGTGCAGTTAGAGCCAAAACTGCAGCTCCCTTGGTGACTCAGTTGTACAGGAGGAAAAGAAGAAAAGTGCAAGAACAATAGTGACAGGAGGTTCATTAATTAGGGGAACAGACAGGCATTTCTGCAGCTGTTGACATAACTCCAGGATGTTATGTTGCCTGCCAGGTGCCAGAGTGAAGAACAAAACAAAGCAGCTCAGGACATTCTCTCTGGCAGATGGTAAACAGCCAGAGGTCTTTAATCAAATTGATACCAACAGCGTAAGTAGGAAGGGAAATCATGAAGTAGGCATCCTGAAGCAAAAATTTAGGCAGCTAGTTAGAAAATCAGCAAGCAGGACTCAAAGGTAATAAACTCTGGATTATTGTGGGCGGCACAGTGGTTTAGTGGTTAGCACTGCTGCCTCACAGCGCCAGGGACACGGGTTTGATTCCACCCTTGGACGACTATCTGTGTGGAGTTTGTACGTTCTCCCCATTTCCGCCGGGTACTCTGGTTTCCTCCCACAGTCCTAAGATGTGCAGGCTAGGTGGATTGGCCATGCTAAATTGCCCGTAGTTTTGATGGGTTATAGGGGGACGGGTCTGGGTTGGATGCTCTGAGGGTTGGAATGGACTAGTTGGGCCGAAGAGCCTGTTTCTACACTGTAGGGATTCTATGATACTTTCAGTGCTATGTGCAACTGAGTACAGAAATAGCAGGATAGTATGAATGCATATTTGGAAAGATGGTGCAGCAGGGCAGGCACTAGATTCTTTGTACATTGGAACTGGTTGTGGGGAAGATGATACCTGTACAAGCCAGACAGTTACACCTGAATAGAGCCAGGGCTGAGTTCCTTGCTAGTATTTTGCTAGGGTACAGTTTAAACTAAATCAGCAGGATTGTGCAAATCATGAGATAATATCAGAGAAGAAAATCAGAATGACAAAATACTGGAAGAGATAAATAGCACTAGAATACAAAATAGTAAGTTAGTGTGTGGAGTCAGAATGAAGGAGAAATTAAAACATTCTCAAAACATTTACAGTACATTTATGTGAATGCATGGAGGATAGAGAATGAAATTGATTAGCTGCATACACAGTTGGCCACGTGGAATTATAATGTTGCAGCACAGATCCGGCACAAGAAAGTGCAGGACTGGATGATAAATATTCCTGGATGCATGGCATTTGGGAAAGACGGGAAAGGAAGGGTGAAGAGTGGCGATAATGTTAAGCAGAATATTTCAATGCTAATTAAACACTATTTCCCAATACATTTAAGGATGGACTTAATTTTGCTTGAGCTAAGGAACAAAGAATGTACAATTGCATTACTCAGTATAGACTATAGGCCAGCAACTAATTAGAAAGGTGAGAAGGAACAAATCCGATAAGTGAAAGCATTATACAGTAGCTTTAATATTCAAATGTGGATTGGGATAGTGGTATTGTAAAGGGCGGAGCGGGGTAAGCATTCCCAGATTATGTCCATGAGAATTTTTTTACATCAGTATATATCCAGTCCAATGAGAAAGAAAAAATTTTTGTCTGAAGAAGGTCCCGACCCGAAATGTCAACTTTCCTGCTCCTCTAATGCTGCCTGGCCTGCTGTGTTCCTCCAGCTCCACACTATTATCAATGAGAATGGGAAACAGTTTCATTCTGGACGCAATGGTGAAAGCAGAGGCAGCAAGTTGAAAAAAGAAAGGGGCGAGCAGGGAACAGCTTCATTCTGAACACAGCATTGAGAAAGGAAGCAGCAAGTTAAAAAAAAAGAGCATGGTGGGGAAGGCAATGGCCTAGTGGTATTATTGCTAGACTATTAATCCAGAGGTCCATGTAATGTTCTGGGGCAGCATCTATGAAGAAAAGTCAGAGTTAACGTTTTGGGTCTGGTAACCCTTCCTGAGAACTGTTCTGGGGACTTAGGTTCAAATCCCGCCATGGAAGATGATAGAATTTGAATTCAATAAATATCTGGAATTAAGAGTCTAATGATGACCATGTATCCATTGTTGATTGTTGAAAATGTCCTATCTGGTTCACTAATGTCCTTTGGGAAAGCAAAAAGACTCCATCACTTGGTCTGGCCGACATATGACTTCAGATCCTCAGCCAATGAGGTTGACTCTTAAACTGCCCTCTGGCAATTTCTAATGTGGAAGGGAAAAATGGCAGAGAAGGTAAATGATTACTCTGTCTCTGTTTTCAATGAGAAAGATGCAAGAAATTACCCAGAATTAGATATTTAAGTGACTGGGTAGAATGAAGAGTTGAAGGAAATCACTGTTGGTAAGATTGCTGTATTGAAGAAATTAATGGCGCTGAAAGTTAATATGCCTCTGGGACATGTAATTCTACTTTCCAGAGTGTACAAAAGAGGTCATTATAAAGGTAGCCAATGCATTGGTAATCATATTCCAAAATTCTATAGAGTCTGGATTAATTCCTGCAAATTTGAATCTTGCAAATGTCAATCCACTGTTCAGGAAAGGAGCAAAGGAAGAAGCAGCAAACTATAAACTCATCAGCCTTACATCAGTAGTAGGGAAAATGCTAGAATCTAATATAAAGGACATGATAAAGAATACTTGGATAAAAGCGATCTGATTGAGTGTAGTCAGCATGGATTTGTGAATGGAATATTTTGACAAACTTGTTGGAATTTTCTGGAGATGTTACTAACAAAACTGATAAAGGGGAGCTGTAAATGTGATATGTTTGGATTTTCAGTAGGTTTTTAATAATGCCCCCAGAGGAGGTTCATTAGCAAAATTAAAGCACATGGTATACAAGGCAATGACAATCAGACAGAAAGCAGTGAGTAGGAATGAGTGGTCCCTTCTTGTGTTGGCAGGCTGTCTAGTAGGATGCTACGAGGATCAGTGTTCTGGCTACAGCTATTCTTAATATGTATCAATGATTTGGATGTGGGACCAAAAGTAACATTTCAAAATTTGCAAGTGATACAAAGCTAAACAGGATTATGTGTTGTGAGGAAGATTTAACCTCTTGTTGCCAGGGGTAGTGGTGGAGGCAGTTACGATAGGGGCATTTAAGGGACTTTCAGATAAGCACATGAATATGCAACAAAAGGAGGGACATGAACCAAGGGCAGGCAGAAGGGATTAGTTTAATTTAGCGTCCTGCTTGGCACAACATTGTGGGCTGAAGGGCCCATTCATGTGCTGTATAGTTCAATATTCTAGGTCCTAACTGGGCCAGTGGGCCGAAGAATGGCAGATGGAGTTTAATTTAGATAAATGTGAGGTGTTGCATTTTTGCAACCGTGGCAGGACTTACACTGCCTTCATTGGTCAGAGCATTGAATCAGGACTTGTGAAGTCATGTTACAGCTGTACAAGACTTTGATAAAGCCACATATGGAGTATAGCATGCAATTCTGGTCATCCTGCTACAAAAACAATGTCATTAAACAGGAAAGGGTGCAAAAAATATGTACAAAGATGTTACCGAGATTAGAGGGTTTGAGTTATAAGGAGAGGTTGGATAGGCTGGGACTTTGTTCCCTGGATTGTAGGAAGCTGAGGGGTGATTTTATAAACCTTAGCGGTTACGAAATCATGAATGTGAAAGACTGTCTTTAAATAAAACAGACTTTCACAGGATTGCAATTGGGTCAGAAGTAATATACCTGACTCCTATAAGTCTTAAGTAATTATGACTAACCTGTCCATGTAACTTGTACCAGAGATAACAAGGTGTAGAGCTGGATGAACACAGCAGGCCAAGCAGCATCAGAGGAGCAGGAAGGCTGACGTTTTGGGCCTAGACCCTTCTTCAGAAAT
>NW_025972991.1:0-9342 GCF_021869965.1 Rhincodon typus
TGGCCTGCTGTGTTCATCCAGCTCTACACGTTGTTATCTCTTCTCTAGGACTCAAGTTTAGGCAAAACGACAGAGACACTGAGCAGTCTGAATGTCAGGGCTCCTCTCTCTACTTTCCCAGCTGAGTCCAAAGCAATGCAAAGAACTGTTTACCACTGGATGTTGCAGGGGTTGCTGGAAAGAGTATTTATTTAGACATCAGTTTGCCTTCGGAAGTGGGGGTGGGGTGGGGTGCACTTCAGAATTTTGGTCAGGATTTTGTCCTTTAACCTTCTACACTCCCAGGGAATCCACAAGGCAGTGAAGCGAGTTGATGATTGTCAGGAGTTTGGCGTGTGAAATGCTATGGGATCTACATGCCTCAGGTCAAAACCTCCTCTGAATTCCTGTAATGTTACAAGGGTCCCACTTTCTGTTTGTCACCACAAGGAGGCAGAGCTGAGGACCTCCATACAGAGAGGCTCCATAAGTATAAGGGCAGGTCCACACATGTACTCAAAGATAGTAGGAACTGCCGATGCAGTGAAGAAGGGTCCAGACCCGAAATGTCAGCTTTCCTGCTCCTCTGATGCTGCTTGGCCTGCTGTGTTCATCCAGCTCTACACCTTGTTATCCCACACGTACTTCCTCGTTCATGTTGCTGCTGGACTGCACTGGTGTTTGTTTTTGGCCATAAATGGGAAGTAAATGAGCGCACAAAGTGGAAAGTGTTCTCAGTCCCTTCACCCACACACACAGAGTTGACCATCACCGGGCACAAACTCTGCAGCTAATCTACAGTATATGACTCAATGGCCAGTCTTCCTCAAGTAAAATTCCACAGGCACTTTGTTGACACAGCATCCTACATTCCCTAGCACCTGATCCATCAATGCCTCCTTCGTGGTTGGATAGAGAACTGGTCAAAGAAGCTCTCATATTTCAGAAATATCCCTGAACCTTTCCCCTTGCACCAACGTCATTCAATTGATATTTAGATAAAGAAAGTCTCCCAGTATCATCACTATGTAGTTCTCAATCGACAGGAATCAGAGAGTCAGGATAGCCTGAGAGAGAGAAAGACAGAGAGAGAGAGACACACCACTGTGGGGAGTGTTGATGTTCCAACATAGAGACTTAGATAGAGTGTAACAGAACAAATAACAGAATGTTGTGCCATTGGTTTGGAATATACAATCAGCCTGGTTTACTTGACATTAGACACTACCCACAGAACACAGAGAATGCTGCGTCGGATTTTTAAAAGATATTTTTGTGGGAGATGTAGAGTGGGAAACAGAAAATGAGAGGCAGCATTAGAAGAGTAGATAGAGTATAAACAACGAATTTGCAATCTGATGCTTCCAGCGAATGTTATAATAATTAAAATAATTGAAGTATTAACTCAATTACGGAAAAATTAGCTGTTTGATAGCAGCAATCTCCTAAAATACACTTGCTATGACTGCGACACAGGAAAACCAGCATAAAATATAGGTCAGAAATAAATACAAAATATTAAACAAACCCCTCAAACGGTGAAACAGGTTCAGTAAAGGATGACAGGCTAACCAGAAATGACATTTTAATTTTCCAGTTAGTATGTAGTGTAAATTTATTAATGTTTTTCTGAACACTGCAGCTACTTGTAAAATAATAATATTGTCCTTGCACAGAGACAACAAGGTGCAGGGCTGGATGAACACAGCAGGCCAAGCAGCATCATAGGAGCAGAGAGGCTGACGTTTCGGGCCTAGACCCTTCATCAGAAATTGTCCTTGCACTTGGACATTTCTAGCCCATATTTTGCAAGCTGAATCCTTTAAGAGTCATGGTTGACACAACAAATTCTAAATTCCCTGGCACTCTGAGGCTTCAATTATTTACAATGGTTCTATGGGTTATAGCACACCTCTTTTGAATGATGACATCAAGAAAAACAAAACCTTTCACAGGAATCTAGCAAGAAACACTTGACAATTTTCATGGACATTACTCATTTAAATTAAAACAAATGCCATGCACTTACAGATCAGGCATGAGGTGATGTCTTCACAGTGAAATGTACTCAAACAATCCATTGTTTTTAACAATGGGCCCTAGCTGTATTATCTGCTGCAGGTGGAGATCGGATAATGACATGATGATCCAGGAGGCTGTTTGTCTGATTGAGTCTGTACTGGCTTTTTCAAACAGCAATCACTGGAATTCACTGCCACAGAAGGCTGTGGAGGCCAGGTCATTGAGTACATTTAAGACTGAGATAGATAGGTTCTTGATTATCAAGGGGATCAAGGGTTATAGGGAGAAAGTGGGAGAATGGGATTGAGGAAGTTATCAGCCATGATTGAATGGTGGAGCAGACTCGATGGGCCGAATGGCCTAATTTCTGATCCTGTGTTTTATGGTCTTATGGTCAATCCAGCTTCCCACACTCCCACTCCCATTGTCCAACAGATTTTATTCTTTGTTAGTGTGGTTGGGGCTGGTTTAAACTAGAAAGGCAGGGGACTGGGAACCTACACAGGGTGCCAAGGGAAAGTGAAATAAGGTGGCACAGTGGCTCACTGCACCAAGGAACCTTGGGTGACTGTGTAGAGTTTGCACATTCTCCCTGCATCTGCGTGGGTTTTCTCTGGGTGCTCCGGTGTCCTCCCACAGTACAAAGATGTGCAGGTTGGGGCGGATTGGCCATGCTAAATTGCCTATAGTGTCCAGGGATGTGCAGGGTAGGTGAGAAAGCCGTGGGAAATGCGTGGTTACAGGGAGGGGATGGGTCTGAGTGATCTTCCAAGGGTCATTGTGGACTTGATAGGTTGAATGGACTATTCTATAGGGGTTCTAGGAGAGCAATAAAAGAAAGAACAGTGAAATGCAAAAACAGTAAACAGGGTTATCGGGGCAAGCGGCAAAATGAATCACAATACAAAGAAGGAAGGACAAGGTGGTGGGTTAGCACAGTTAATAAGAGATGAAATGAGCGCAAAAACAGAAGTTGCTGGAAAGGCTTAGCAAGTCTGGCAGCATCTGTGAAGAAAAATCAGAGTTAACATTTCGGGTCCAGTGACTCTTCCTCAGAACCGGACCTGAAACGTTAACTCTGTTTTCTCCTTCACAGATGCTGCCAGACCTGCTGAGCTTTTCCAGCAACTCCTGTTTTTGTTCCTGATTTACAGCATCCACAGTTCTTTCGGTTTTTATGAAATGAGCACATTTGCGAGACATGATCTAGGCTCGGATAATCTCATAGCCATTACAGAGACACAGTTACAGGGAGATCAGATCTGGGAACTTAACATTCAGGGATATATGACCTTTCGGAAAAAACAGGAGGGAAGCAATAGCTATTGGGATAGCACTATTAGTAGGGGATGAAACAAGGACAGTTATGTGAGACATGATCTAGGCTCAGATGATATAGCGACTATTTTATGGGGCTAATAGCAGCAAGGAAAATAAGACAGTGGTAGGATTAGTGTATAAATCCCCAAACAATAACCACACTGTTGTAAAGGGTAGAAATCAACACATAGTAGGAGCATGTGAAAAGAATACAGCAATAATAATGGATGACTTTAACCTTTACGTTGATTGAGTTAATTAGGTCAGAAAGAGTGGCTACAATAACAAATTCAGAGTGCAGTAGGGATAGTTTCCTGGAGCAATACATCATAGAGCTAACCAGGGAGCAGACTATCCCAGATCTGATAACAGGTTATAAGGCAAGGTTAATAAATGACCTCAGAGTAAAAGATCTCCTAGGAAGTCATGATCACAACATGGTAGAATTTAATATTCAATTTGATTGTGAGGAACTTGGGTCAGAAGCAACAGTGTTTAACTTAAATAAACGGAATTACAATGAAATTAGGATTGAGTTAGCGAAAGTGAACTGGGCAGACAGATTATCAGGAATGGCAATAAGGCTGTAGTGTGGAAAATTGTGAAGGTGTTCATTTTGGAAGGGAGAACAAAAGAACAGAATATTATTTAAATGGTTAGGAACTGCTGAAAGCTGCAACACAAAGGGACTTGAGGGTATTTGTGCAAGAAACACAGAAAGGTAGCACACAGGGAGAGCAGGTAATCAGGAAGGCTAATGGAATATTGGCCCTTATTTCAAGAGGGTTAGAGTATAAGAGTAGGGAAGCCTGAATCCATCTGTACAAGGTGCTGGTGAATTACATGTAGAATACCATGAGCAGTTTTGACCCCCTTATGTAAGGAAAGGAAACATTTCATTGGAGGCAATTCTGAGAAGGTTGACTAGGATGAACCCTGGTATGGATGATTGTTTCATATGTGAAGACTACACAGGTTGGGACTCTACTCACTGGAGTTTAGAAGAATGAGAGGCGATCTCATGGAAACATATTGGATTCTTAAGGGGCTTGCTGAGAGGATGTTTCCCCTCGTGGGAGAGTCTAGGACCGAGGGCATAGTCTCAGAATTCAGGAGTGCCAATTTAACACTGAGATGAGGAGGAATTTCTTATTTCAGAGGGTTGAGAGTCTTGGAACTTTTTGCCACAAATAGCTGTGGGGGCAGAGTCTTTGTGTATATTTAAGGCTGAGATAGATAGATTCTTGATCAGTCGGAGAATCAAGGATTATGGGGGAAAGGCAGGAAAGTGGATATGAGGGATGTCGGATCAGCGATGATTCTCCTGAATGATGGAGCAGGCTTGAGGAGTTACTTGTGTTCCTAGTTCTTATGGTCTTACTATTAACCATTAAGTTAATATTCACTGTTTCTATCAAACATTCCCGGAATAGGATACGGAAGTGCCGGTGTTGGATTGGGGTGGACAAATATCTTCTTGGAGATCCTCTCCACTTTGAGCTCAGGGTTTGTGGTGTCAATGGTAGCCATGAAGTGGATGTGCTGGCTCAGAAGTCACATGACACTAGGTTATAGTCCAACAGGTTTATTTGAAATCACAAGCTTACGGAGCACTGCTCCTTCATCACGGACCTTTTCACATGATGAAGGGCCAATGCTCTGAAAGCTTGTGATTTCAAATAAACCTGTTGGACTATAACCTGGTGTTGTCTGACATCTGACTCCCAGAATAGGTACAGCATGGAGTCAGATACAGAATCTACACTGTCCGAATCAAACACTCCCAGGACACAGACAGCACAGGTTCTACTTTTATTCATTTGGGGGATGTGGGCGTCACTGACCGGCCAGCATTTATTACCAGCCCCTAGTTGTCCTTCAGAAGGTGGTGTGGTGAGCTGTTAAATACAGAGTAAATGTTCCTCTACTGTTTTAAACTGAAAGTAAAGCCCCCTCAACCCTGTCCCCATCAAACACTCCTGGACAGGGACAGCACGGGGTCAGGTATAGAGTAAAGCTGTCTCTACTCTACCCCCATCAAACACTTCCAGGACTCTCTATACCAATTCATCTCCACAAGGTCTTCATAGAATAGAATCCCTACAATGTGGAAACAGGCCCTTCAGCCCAACAAGTCCACACCAAACCTCAGACCATCCCACCCAGACCCATTCCCCTGGAACTGACCTAATCTACACATCCCTGAACACTATGGGCAATTTAGCATGGCCAATCCACCTAGCCTGCACATCTTTGGACAGTGGGAGGAAACCGGAGCACCTGGAGGAAACCCACGCAGACACAGGGAGAATGTGCAAACTCCACGCAGACAGTCGCCCGAGGGTGGAATCGAGCCCAGGTTGCTGGTGCTGTGAGGCAGCAGTGCTAACCACTGAGCCACCATGTCACCCCATATTTGCTGAAGATGGGTATGTGACAACTAAGTGCTAAAACTGTTACTCCTGTGGTACAGGAGAAACAATGAAAACTAGATACAGTAAATTTATGATGGATTCTAAAACAATGCAAGGGATATACCAATATATTTATGGGTCAATTTCACCTATTTTATCATATACCTAATCACATACTTTGCAGTGAAATTGCACGTGCAGAAGAACATGAAGAGGTTTAAATGTCTGCTGCCCTTGTCCTTCTAGGTGAAAGTGGTCGTGGGTTTGGAAGGTGCTGTCTGAGGATCTTTGGTGAATTTCTGCAGTGCACCTTGTAGATGGTACACGCTGCTGCTACTGAGCGTCAGTAGTGGAGGGAGTGGATGCTTGTGGATATGATGCCAATCAAGCGGCTGCTTTGTCCTGGATGGTGTCAAACTTCTTGAGTGTTGTTGGGGCTGCACCCATCCAGGCAAGTGGGGAGTATTCCATCACACTCCTGACTTGTGCCTTGTAGATAGTGGACAGGCTTTGGAGAGTCAGGAGGTGAGTTACTTGCCACAGTATTCCGAGCCTCTGACCTGTTCTTGTTCAAATGCAACACAATCTGGACAATATCCAGGCTTGGACTGACAAGTAGCAAGTAACATTCAAGGGTAGCAGATATATGGGAACACCACCACCTCCAAGATCCCCTCCAAGCCACTCACCATCCTGACTTGGAAATATATCGCCGTTCTTTCACTGTCACTGGGTCAAAATCCTGGAATTCCCTCCCTTAGGGCATTGTGGGTCAACCTACAGCAGGAGGACAGCAGTGGTTCAAGAAGGCAGATCTGCACCACCTTCTCAAGGGCAACTAAGGACGGGCAATAAATGCTGGGCCCAGCCAGCGACAGACACATCCTACACATGAATTTCTTAAAAAATGGACTGCTTCAGTATCTGAGGAGTCACGAATGGTGCTGAACATTGTGCAATCATTGGCGAACATCCCCAATTCTGACCTTATGATGGAAGGAAGGCCATTGATGAAGCAGCTGAAGCTGGTTGGGCCTAGGACACTACCCTGAGAAACTCCTGCAGACATGGCCTGGAGCTGAGATGATTGACTTCCAACAACCACAACCATCTTCCTATGTGTCAGGTATGACTCCAACCATTGGAGCATTTGCCCCCTGTTACCCATTGATTCCAGTTTTGCTTGGGCTCCTTGATGCCATACTCAGTTAAATGCAGCTTTGATAGTTCGGGCTGTCACTCTCACCTCACCTCTGGAATTCAGCTCCTTTCTCCATGTTTGAACCAAGGCTGTAATGAGGTCAGGAGCTGAGTGGCCCTGGCGGAACCCAAACTGGGCCTCACTGAGCAGGTTATTGCTGAGTAGGTGCTGCTTGATAGCACTGTTATTGACCCCTTCCATCACGTTACTGATGGTCGAGAATAGACTGATGGGGCAGTAACTGGCTGAGTTGGATTTGTCTTGCTTTTTATGCACAGGACATAGTTGGGCAATTTTCCACATTGTCGGGTAGATACCAGTGTTGTAACTGTACTGGAACAGCTTGGCTAGGGGAGAGGCAGGTTCTGGAGCACAAGTCTTCAGTACTATTGCTGGAATGTTGTCAGGGCCCATAGCCTTTGTGGTATCCACAGCTTTCAACCATTTCTTCATATCATGTGGAGTGAATGGAAGGACTTCAGCTCACAAGACCCTTCTGTTGGTAGCTTTCATTTTCTGGTTACTCTGTTGCCGCAATAACCAGAATAACGTGAAGTATGTGGCGAAGCTTAATGGAGCACTTTGGATATTTTTAATTAACGGTTATTACACACCTCCGGAGCAGGGTAGGATTTGAACACAAGCCTCTTGGTTCAGAGGCAGGAACACTACCACTTTGCCACAAGACCCTGCAATGAAGGACCTTTCTTTTCATATCCAGAATCGCTCTTATACACAAGTGAACAATTATTCTGCCCCATCGCCAAATCACTTAGTGACATTTTTCATCTGTTAACCATCACCAGTAAATCACACGTGGTTTTCAATTGATGCATTTACTTGCAAATTCCATTAAGGGCACACAAACCATTGCAGTGAGGGAGAAGGGAAGGGGCTAAATAAACATGGAGTCGCCCATCGTTCTCTAAAGGCATCAACAGCATTGGCAGACACCATGTGCTCCCTCTCCAAGGACACTCGGACTCGAACATACCCGTGGAAGAGGAGCAAACAGTCAGCAGAAATGGCCCTCTCCACAGCCTGTAAGCTGGGCCTGTTTATAGCCAGCCAGGCCAGGAGCAGCAGTAGACTCATGAGGTGGTCCTCCGATCTGCTCACACCCCTCCGCACCAGGTGCTCAAAGATCAGGAGCATAGGACTGAAGTGCAACACAAAACACAACAAAAGGCTTTTCAAACAACTAAAGACGTGGTGCAACCACCCACAACCAATACATACATGGTTGGAGCACTTTTATGCGCACAGAAACCATTGCTGAAATTAGGGTAACTGTCAATTGATAAATTTGGTTACATTAACCTTCCCTCCCATTCAAACACTGCCAAGCTCTGGTATTGTTGCAAGATCATTTCATTTCAGATTTCCAATGTTATTGTGAAATCCATACCCTAATAAGGTCAACACACTGTCAAAACAAACACACAAATCCCATAGGCAAGTGAGAGAAACTGACACCTCAAATTTCATGTGAGATTCACCTCTTCATGACTCAGCAATTAAAACAAACAAATCTGAGTGATAGACAGTCCTGGGATTGAAAAGCATAACCTACCAGTCAATTAGAGTTAGATTCTTTCTGACACATTCATTTCCCCAGCACAGCTATGAGGAAGCAGCCAGTCAAGCGAACTGAACTGGATTAAGTTAAAGAAACAGTTTCACATTCCAGCCTTGTCATACACATCCATTTGGTTAACTTTAACATACTCCTCCCTATCTTCTGAGGCATGCTGTCAACTGGCTCACCCAAAGCAGTAGAAGAAGGGTGTGAGGAAGACATACAAGATTGAAGAACATCAGTAACATGCATACAATTTGAATAGTTCTGGACAAACATTAATCTGACTCTGCTCACATTTCAATGCTTTTGATTCATGTGAGAAACTTAAATGCAGTTATGTACCTGGATTAATTGGGAGCACTGGCAGCACTGTGTGCCATTTATTCGCACCACTCAAACACAAAATAAAGTTAGAGATAGTAGGAACTGCAGATGCTGGAGAATCCGAGACAACAAGGTGCAAGGCTGGATGAACACAGCAGGCCAAGCAGCATCATAGGAGCAGAGAGGCTGACGTTTCGGGCCTAGACCCTTCATCAGAAAAGGGGGAGGGGAAGGGGGTTTTGAAATAAATAGGGAGAGAGTGGGAGGCGGATAGAAGAGGGATGGAGGAGAGGATAGGTGGAGAAGAAACAAACAGGTCGAAGAGGCGGGGATGGGGCCAGGAAAGGTGAGTGTAGGTAGGGAGTTAGGAAGGGGATAGGTCAGTCCAGGGAGGACGGACAGGTCAAGGGGGCGGGATGAGGTTGGTCGGTAGGAGATGGAGGTGCGGCTTGGGGTGGGAGGAGGGGATAGGTGGGAGGAAGAACAGGTTAGGGAGGCAG
>NW_025972992.1:0-3683 GCF_021869965.1 Rhincodon typus
TCTATACCTTGTTTTCTCAGATTCTCCAGCATCGGCAGTTCCTACTATATCTGGGAGAATGGAATTTACTCCACACGGGAAGCAAGATGTGAGGAAGTGTAGTCAAGGTAACTGTGAGTCAGTGCATTTGCAGTGGCTACTAGTGGACAACCTATCCCCAGAAATGGAAACAGAAAACTCAAGGGAGGGAGGGAAGGAAAGTGTCAGTGATTAAGATGAATTAGAGAGAAAGATGTAAATTGGAAGCAAAATTGATGAATATTTCCAATTCTGGATGACAGCAGGAAGCAACATTGATTATGTTACTAAAGTAGCACAGAAAGTTACAGCAGAAAGTCAGGAGTAGGAGTAGGATTGGCACAAGGAATGTTCCACATACCTTACAAAGAGACAGATAGACTGGGACCATTTTGCATATTCACTGCCACACCTTTGATTTAAGAGAATCTGGGATGAGTTAAAGCAGAAATTTTCAAACTAACAATAGGCTAGACAAGGCAAAGGAAGGTGGTGGTGGATGGGGACTGCCCAAGCCTCTTTACAAGGAAGAAACAGACAGCCTTCAAACCATCTTGATAGGGGAATAAACGCGTAGAAGGATTGCACATCCATAGTGAAGGGGCGGCAACTGAGGTCAATAAACTGGAAATTATGAAAAGATGCAAAGCATTAGTGAACTATGAACGTAAGTGGGAACAGACTGGATGAGAAGAGAAGAAAAGAGAGAGTCAAGGCAGGAAGAAATACGCTTCGTGGAACAGCGACATGACGAAATGGTGGGCGTGCCGTGGTAACCCTCTCTGTGAATTTTGGGAGGAAGTGGGTGGTATAGGTTGGGGGACTGCAAAGTGGGATCTGTGGAGGAAGATCTAAAGAGATGAGGTCAGTGACAATCCTGGAAAGTCGTGTCACTTCAAAGCTGCATAACCTCTTCCATTCCGTCCTTGCCCCACGCCCCCCAACCCCCTTTAAAATTGCTTATTTGGCACATATTGTCTCTGCTCAAGTCCAAATTCCCTCCAGTCTCGGTGATTCATCCACCACCGGAATACAATAACATTTTTATCAATTTTCTCTATACCTGCCCCAAGGCTATTTCATCTTTTCTTATACATAGCGTTCACAACACTGCAGCTAGCTACTGATTTATGAAAGATGAGATGTTTACGTGCTTTTGCAATCAATATTCCTATTTTTAAAGTTTATGATCTTTCAACAACTTGACCAACTTGTCCTGCCGCTTTCAGTACACTTATTACTGCAACCCTTTAAAAATTGATCACTTCAGGTGCTATTGACTTACCTCTTTCTTCTTCCCACGTTGCATCACTTCATACTTATTTGTGTCAAATTTCACCTTCTATGCATCTTCCCTGTCTGTCTCAGTCTTGTGTGAGTTTGTTACTCATTCTTTATTTCATTTCTGAATTCACATCTGAAAACCTTGCAACTTTCAAAATTACGTCCTATTCATACAACCACAGGAAATAATATATCAACCAGTGTCCAGATACTAACTCCTGGAGATCAGCATTGTATAGCTCTCTTTAGTCAGAAAAGCACCCCTACACTCAGGACCTATTTCAATCCACATTCCATGGGGTCCAATTCACCTACAAATCAATTATGCGGTACTTAATCGACACCTTTTGGAAGTATAAACAACCCTCCAACCATTTCAAGAGTGACAAAAGCATTTTAGATGATTTGCAGTCTTACCTTAAACAATTGACGCCCTATATCCCCTTCTTCCCGAATTTGTGCAAGCTCGTTCTCCAGTGTCACACATTGCTCCCTATACATGTCCGCCAGTCGATGTGCTTGGTTTACTTGCTCCTCAAGCGACTAGGAAAGACAACTACAGTTAGAGGATGCACTGCAAACAGAGGTGATCTTCAGGGATGAGATGTTCCTGGTAAAGGATAGATATAGAAATCCTTGGAAGATGATAGAATATGAAAAATCATACGAAAGGTAGGTCATAGAACACGTACCTTCTTCAAATGAAAAGCAAGCCAAATACAGTAAGTTAACGTAGAAACACAGAAGATAGGAGCAGGAGGAGGCCATTCAGCCCTTCAAGCCTGCTCCACCATTCTTCACAATCATGGCTGATCTTCCAATGCAATAGCCTAATCCTGCTTTCTCCCCATAATGTTTGATCCAATTTGCCCCAAGTGCTATATCTAACCATCTCTTGCATACTTTCAATGTTTTGGTATCAACTACTTTCTGTGGTAATGAATTCCACAGCCTCACCACTCTTTGGGTGAAGAAATGTCTCCTCATCTCCATCCTAAATGGTTTATCCCGAATTGTCAGACTGTGATCCCTGCTTCTGGACACACCCACCATCTACCCCATCTAGTGCGATTAGAATTTTATAAGTCTCTATGCGATCCCCCCTCATTTGTCTGAACTCCAGCGAAAACAATCCTAACATAGTCAATGTCTCCTCATACATCAGTCCTGCCAATCCTGGAATCAGCCTGGTAAACATTTGCTGCACTCCCTCAAGAGTAAGAGCATCCTTCCTCGGAAAAGGGCACCAAAACTGCATGCAATACTCTAGGTGTGGCCTCATCAGGGCCCTGTATAACTGCAACAACACATCCCTGCTCCTGTACTCTAAACCACTCAGAATGAAGGCCAAGATACCATTTGCCTTCTTTACCACCTGCATGCTTAAGAGGAGAAGATGGAAATGAGAGAGGCCAAAAGAGAATGTGAAAATTGAATAGCAATTAGCAAAAAGGAACCAAACTATCTTCCAGAGACAGGGTGGGAGATTTGGTGATAAAAGATGTGATATATGTTTAGAAGAGCAGAGCAAAACTAGAAAACTTACTACTTTGTACGATATTTACTCAGGATATAAAATATCAAAAGAATTGGAGAATGGTAGAGGTAATGGTTCAGACAGAAGTTGAGAAACAGAATTTTTTTTCACTTTTGAATGTGTTATGGGTATTGTCAGCCAGTTATTGCCCAGCCCTAATTGCTCTCAAGATGATGGTAGCGAGCTGCCTCTTTAAGCACTGTGTCCAAGTGGTGTAGGGACACCTACAGTGTTATTAAGAAAGACTTCCAGGATGCTGAGCCAGTGACATTGAGGCAATAGAGAATATAGTTTCAAGTGAGGAAGGTGTTTGGCTGTTCGCATGCATTTGCTGCCTATTGTCTTTCTCAGTGATAGAGTTCAGAGTTCAGAAAGTGCTGTTGGGAAGGTGTTCAGCCTTGCTAAGTTGCTGTACTGGAAGGCTGACTTAAAGTGATTAGGTCGCCTGATCTAGATGACTTGTATTCCAGGTTACTAAGTGGGATGTGGCCAGTGGAAGAGCTTATGCATCTTCATGCAGAGAAGATACCAGAAAGCAAATTTTGTTCAAGAAACAGTCAGTCCTTATGACTACAGGCCAATCAGTGGTGGATAAGATCTTAGAAAAAAAATCAAAGGAAAATAAATCAACTGGCATTTGGAGGTTTGAGTTAATTAAGGAGCGATAACTTGGTTTAGTAACAGACAGATCATGTTGGACTAATCAAATTGAATTTTTGGTGAACAAACAAATGGGGTTGATGAAGACAAAGTAATGGATCAGAGATAGTAGGAACTGCAGATGCTGGAGAATCTGAGACAACAAGGTGCAGAGCTGGATGAACACAGCAGGCCAAGCAGCATC
>NW_025972992.1:3783-9340 GCF_021869965.1 Rhincodon typus
CTGCACCTTGTTGTCAAGAAGTAATGGATGTTGACTTGCTGGATTGTAGCGCTGTATTTGACTAAGTAGCACATTTAAAAAGTTGGTTAATAAAGTTAATAAAGTTAAGGCTTATGGATTAGGAGGGTCAGTGTCAGCTGGTTAAAATGGTTACTTCTCAGAGTGCGGCTGAGAGTCATCACAGCAGAATTCTGGGAGATATCACCAGTCATCACGACTGTACAGCAGGTCAGAGAGAATCTGGTGTCAAGGACGTTGGTGTTTCCTACCATCCCTCCTCTGACCACAAAAACGGGGTTTTGAGGAAGACAACTGGCAAGGTAAAGGTGTACATGGTAGCAGCAATTAAGAGAGTGGGCCAGTGTTAGATTGGAAGTGCTGAGGCCTTTGCTGGAGAGAAGGCTAAGCAGGGGTACAGGTAAAAGCAGATTAACTCTACTTTCTTTCTGTCTGGACTGAAGGCAGTGGGGATGGCAGTTAGGGGTGGTGGCATGCTCCTCTTGCAGGATGTGGGAGGTCAGGGAGACTTCCAGTTTCCCTGGTGACTACAGCTGTGAGAACTGCACCCAGCTGCAGCTCCTGACAGACCACATTAAAGAACGGGAGCTGGAGCTGGATGCACTCAGGATCATCTGGGGCGCAGAGAACATCATTGGTAAGATCTATCGTGAAGTGGTCGCTCGTAAGGTGCAGGGTGCAGGCTGGTGACTACCAGAAGGGGGAAAACAGGTAGTGCAGGGTTCCCCTGTGGCCATTCCCCTCAATAACAGGTATACAGCTTTGGATACTGGTGGGGGGCAAGACCTTTCAGGGGCTCGCAGCAACACAATCAGGTCAGTGGCACTGTGACCAGCTCTGAGGTTCAGAAGGAAAGGTGCAGGCAGACAGAGCAATACTGATAGGAGACTCAGTTGTGAGGGGGTCAAACAGGAGATTCTGTGGCTGCAGAAGAGACACCAGGATGGTGTGTTGTCTCCCAGGTGCCAGAGTCAAGGATGTCTCTGAGCAGTTGCAGAACATTCTGAAGGGGGAGGGTGAACAGCCAGAGGTCATTGTGCACATCGGTACAAATGACACAGGAGACAAAGGGATGGGGTCCTGTGAAATGAGTGTAGGGAGTTGGGTAAGAAGTTAAAAAGCAGGACCTCAAGGGTAGTAATCTCTGGATTACTCCCAGTGCCATGTGCCAGTGAGGATAGAAATAGGCCAGATGAATGTGTGGCTAAGCAGCTGGTGTAGGGGGCAGGGTTTTCAGTTCTTCGATCATTGGGATCTCTTCTGGGGTAGAGGTGACCTGTACAAGAGGGATGGGTTGCACTTGAACCAGAGGGGGTCCAATATCCTCACGGGGAGATATGGTAGCGTTACTCTGGAGGGTTTAAACTAGTTTGATGGGGAGGGGGATGGGACGTAAATAAGAGAGGGGCCATGGAGAAGTCAGGGGAAAATACATTAGCCGTTGAGAGCAAGTTTACTATGCAGGATAGCCAGGGGGACAGTAAAAGGAGGGAGAAGACTTCTGGTTTAAAGTGCATTCATTTCAACGCACGAGGCCGGACTGGTAAAGCTCAGAGCATGGATTGGCTCTGGGGAGTGGAATATTATAGCCATAACAGAAACATTGCTGAGAGAAGATAGGGACTGGCTGCTCAATGTTCCAGGATACAGAAGCTACAGACGTGACAGAAGTACAAGTAAGTAAGGTGAGGGAGTTGCCATTTTGATAAGGGACTACATAACAACAGCGCTCAGAGAGGATATTCTTAAGGGGTCATCAAATGAGGCCATATGGTTAGAACTTAGAAACAAGAAGGGGATTGTCACTCTGTTGAGACTGACAGGTGGACAGTGTGACAAAGAAGGCATTTCGCATGCTGGCCTTCATCGGTCGAGGCATTGAGTATAGGAGTTGGGATGTTATGTTATAGTTGTATAAGTCGTTGGTGAGGCCGCACTTGGAGTATTGAGTACAGTTTTGGTCACCCTGTTATAGGAAAGACACAGTTAACCCGGAAAGCGTGCAAAGATGATTTATGAGAATGTTGCCAGGACTAGTAAGCCTGAGTTATAGGGAGAGTTTGGCCAGGATAGGACTTTATTCCTTGAAACATAGGAGAATGAAAGGTGACCTTATTGAGGTGTATAAAATCATGAGGGGCATAGATAGATAGATGAATGCAAATAGTTTTTTTTCCTAGGGATGGGCAATTGAAAACTAGAGAGCACAGGTTTAAGGTGAGAGGGGATAGATTTAAGAAGGACCTGAGGGGCAACTTCTTTACGCAGAAAGTGGTGCATATATGGAATGGGCTGCCAGAGAAAGTGGTTGAGGCAGGTACAATGGCAATATTTAAAATACATTCGGATAGGTACATGGATGAGGAGTGTTTAAAGGAATTATGGACCAAATATGGGCAACTGAAACTAGCTGAGTGGGCACCATGGTCAGCATGGACTAGTTTGGGCCAAAGGGCCTATTTTCATGCCGTATTACTCTATGACTCAGAAAGAAAGATCGTGGACAACGGAGTCCCTCAAGGGTCACTGCTGAAACTGCTTTTTTGTTTTAAACTATATAACATATGAAACTAGTAAATTTAGGTGGGGTGGACACAGCCCAGTGAAGTCGGTACACTTTGAAAATCAAGTAACAGTATAGAGAGTAAAGAAACAGTCAGGAATCCGACTCCAGGTATGGCAGGCTATGGCAAAGTATAAGAAATTTAATGACTAAACTGGAAGAGAGAAATAATAAGCAGGTGAACAAAACATCAGTGCTAAGGGACAGCTTAGAGTATATGGCCCGAATGGGCATTCTATATATAAATACATGGAGTGTAAGGAATAAATTAAATGAGCTGTAGGCACAAATTCAAATTGGAGGTTATGATATAGTGGCCATCACTGGCACTTGGGTTCAGGATGGTTGGGAAAGGGAACTAAAACCAAATAACAGGCCTTACAGTATAGATTGGGAAAATGGCAGAGGAGGTGAAGTTGTCTTACTGATTAGAAATAGAATAACCTTGTTTGAGATGGAGTGCTATTCGTGGAGCTCGAACATTTTTCCCACTCTCTTGGCCAACTCTTCACCAGCAACACCACCAAAAGCAGATTAATTATTATCATACTGCTATTTGAATATCATACTGTGAGCAAAGTGCTTGCTCACAAACCTTATAACTCGGTTTTAGTTCCCTTTCCCAACAATCCTGTAGCCAAGTTTCAGTGATGGTGACTATATTGCAATTCGTACCTTATTCCCTGCACTCCAAAATAAATTTATTGTTTGTGAAATAAGTTATTTGAAAGATACAATAAAGTGCTAAAAAAAGCAAATCTTCCTTTTAAGGTAACACATAGAAGCATTTGAATGTGTCTGAGAAAGCAGAACAAAAATGCCTAAACGTAATTTCATAGAACTTGCATGTTTGTAATCTCCTTCACTCCTCACACACCTTTATTTCTTCACTCTGTATTCTTTGTATCTCATGTTCCATTGGCGACTCCCGAAGAAACTGCATCTCAGGGTCACTGCCTCCGTTTCTCAGCTCATTATGTCTGTCCAGCTCCTGTAACAGACGATCCTTTTCAGCCATCCAGACTTTCTCAGCATCTCGACCCTCAAATTTTAGCTGAAGGAAGTCTTTGGTACTCTCATAAAGTAGATTCTGAGTTTTGTGCAATCTGGGGGAAAATGCAAACCATTTGACACTTCATAGAATCATAGAATTCCTCCAATGTAGAAGCAGGCCATTTGGCCCATCGAGTTGACACTGACCCTCCAAAGAACAGCCCACCCAGACCCAGCCCCCTACTCTATCCTGCATTTCCCACCCTATGCACTATGGGCAATTTAGCACGGCCAATCCACCTAACCTGCACAACTTTGGACTGTGGGAGGAAACCGGAGCACCCGGAGGAAACCCACGCAGACACAGGGAGAATGTGCAAACTCCAACACAGACAGTTGCCTGAGGTGGAATTGAACCTGGGTCCCTGACAATGTGAGGCAGCAGTGCTAACCACTGAGCTGCTGTGCCACCCCGTGAAGGTTTCATTTACCTCTACTCTGTTGGCAACATAACCCAAGAAATAGCCTATATACAGGTATTTGAGCTGTCGTTCACTTATAGTCACTGAAATAGACTCAAATTCCCTGATATCCAGTTCCATTTAATACTAAATCCCCATATCCAGTTTTAGAAACTCCTAGCCAAATCAGGACCAGACACCTTCACAAATTACCTCCACACTTATGGCCTCCCAAAGAAAGGACTCTTCCCTCAAGTGATGCTCACAACTAGATCTCTGTGCAGGGAGATCCAGGTTTTCAGTCACATGTAAAGATAATGCAAAGTTAGAAGGGGCCTGGGGATAAGTGCTGACCTGACTTAATACAACATACGACAGTAATGCAGTTCAGCATCAAAGTAGTCATCAACCTCCACTAGGAGAATAAACAAAATTAGTCAAGAGTCATATTGCTGTGAAAGGATTTTGCATCCCCATCAGTGCAGCAATAATTGATTCTTCTTTTAATCCTGCAGTGCACTTATTGTAGCAGGAAGTTCTAAATTTCCTTGCAACTAATGTGAACTGTGTGCTACTAAATTTATTCTCCAAAGTTTCACCTTACAAAGCTGACAAGCCCGTGTTTCCTGTCTTTTCTCACAACTCAGGATCTCTGGAGATTAATCCATGACTCTACTTAGCATTGTCTACAGTAACTCAACATCTCACTACAAACTCAGTTATCATAGACCATCTGTATTTCATAGAATCCCTACAGTGTAGAAACAGGCCCTTTGGCCCAACTAATCCACACTGACCCTCAGAGCATCCCACCCAGATCTGTCCCCAAATAACCCACTTAATCTACACATCTCTGAACACTACGGGCAATTTAGCATGGCCAATCCACCTAACCTGCACATCTTTGGACTGTGGGAGGAAACCGGAGCACCTGGAGGAAACCCACGCAGACATGGGGAGAATGTGCAAACTCCACACAGACAGATTCCGCCCAAAGGTGGAATTGAACCCAGCTCCCTGGCGCTGTGAGGCAGCAGTGCTAACCACCGAGCCACCGTGCTGCCCAGAGTGTGGTAGTTTTATCACCAACATCTGCAGCATCACCGTCAGTGGCTCCCTAGTCCCATTATCCTACTGACAAAAACCTCCTCCTACAACTATCTTTTTCCCATTTATATGGGAGTGTTGGCTAGGTCACATTAATGGCAGATCCCAAGTTGTCATTGAGAAAGTGGTGAGCAGCCTTCTTGAACCACTTGGGGTACAGGTACACACACAGTGCTGTTTGGAAGGGAGTTCCAGAATTTGTAATTAGCGACAGTGAATCAAGGATAATATAGTTCTAAATCAAGACGATATAAAACTTGAAGGGAAACTTCCTAATTGTGTTCCCGTAGGTCTCCTGATCAAGTTCTTCTTGGTGGTAGAGTTAGTAGGAACTGCAGATGCTGGAGAATCTGAGATAACAAGGTGTAGAGCTGGATGAACACAGCAGGCCAAGCAGCATCAGAGGAGCAGGAAG
>NW_025972993.1:0-9340 GCF_021869965.1 Rhincodon typus
ATTTCTGATGAAGGGTCTAGGCCCGAAACGTCAGCCTTCCTGCTCCTATGATGCTGCTTGGCCTGCTGTGTTCATCCAGCTCTACACCTTGTTATCTCAGATTCTCCAGCATCTGCAGTTCCTACTATCTCTGATACAATTTATTTTAATGGATTGGATGCCAGTCCCCATTTGGAAATTTCTTTCAAAACTTGAATAACCTACCAATACTGTCTGCAAGGAAAGAAAACTTGAGTAAGAAGCAACGCCTTCAGGAGAAGAAAGGGATGTCGGTTTTTTTTTTGGCAAAAAATATTGTTGAAAAATATGGGTTTAAAGTTTATCCCCTTTATAATATATACATTCATAAGGAAGTAGAAATGGAAACATGCATTAACCAATCATTACTCGCAATGGTTTATTCACCGTAGGTTACAAAAATAATGATTGGATTCAGTGTACCATGTTTATATGGTTAGTTGGACTTTTTCACTTGTAGTTGCAGTTATTCTCAGATTGGTATGTTTTAACAGGATACGAAAAAGTGCAAGATTCATGTACTTATCTTGGTACTTCACGGAGGGAGTATTCTGGACACAGGAGGAGGAGACCAAAGCTCCAAGGCAGCTGACGTTAATACTTTTCAGTCAGTTCTTGAAAAGGTTACCAGGGCCCATTTTCCAGCAGCCCTGGGGCATTTTCTCATCAAACTCGTTCCCTGCCCTCCCATCTGCTCTGAGGCTTTTTCACTGGTTTCTAAGTAAGTACCTCAAGATATACTTAAATACAACATTTTATGCCATGTTGATTCTACTTATAAATGACAGGCATTATTTTTCAATCACGGTGTCTAGGGGGGGTGTTTTGAACCTTTTATGGGATACACGTGGAAAAATCTCAGATCTGTTGTAACTTTGTTGTTTGATTTTTTTTGTTTAATCGATTGTCCTCGTTATATTTAAAGAGATTTTTCTCTAGGTGGCCTCATAAGTGACATTTGGGTGACCTCGAGCAAATCGAGTTTGTAGGCGGGATAAGATGAAAAGAAATGAAGGGTCACTGAGAGGGTATCCAGCTCGCAGAAATAACCAGCACGCTGTACAGTGTTGAAGTAGGGATTTGAATTTAACTTACAGCTTCCATGTTACTGTACAATATTTCAAAGTGACAGAATCCTTTGGTAAGCAGAGAAACTGGCCAAAAACAAAGGAATAAAATAACTAAAATTTTGCTTGAATTTTGACCTGTGGGATCACCGAATGAAAGATGGGTGACCTTTGGCAGATTCCTTGGAGTGTTCTTCTGGTGGCTACACTGCTCCTGAGCTGGACTGTTTTCCCACACCTCCATCTCCCTTTTCCTCAACATCTCTTCCCTTAAAACCTACCTCTGTGCCTGTGCTAATGTGACCTATGCTGTGTTTATGAGGCTCAGTGCCAAATTCTGCTTGCCAACACTGCTGTGAAATAACTTGAGATGTTTTACTCTGTCAAGGGCACTATATAAATACAATTTATTGTTGAATTAGTCACTGCCAATGACTTTAATGGTTTTATAAGCTGGTACCACAACTATGCTCCTGACCTTTAACTACAGTATATGTGAACAGTAAGAAATAACAGTCCATTACATGATACAACGCTCTTACTATTCCATTCCTACATCGATGTCGAAGTTCTCATAATAATTTATCTTTTTGATGCTCCCTTTGATGTGAAGTACTGATGAAAATTGTGAATATTTTGTTTTCAGTTCCATTTGAATTTGTATTTAGTTTTATTGACAGGTTGTCATGCATGTGTCCAGATTGCTTTAGACTGAGAAAAAAAGAATTAAACTGATGACTGGATTCAGGAGTGTTCCCAGCTGACTAACACTTTATATCAACTATGATCCAGGTCGATCAGGTTCAGAATTAATTTATTCAAACAATCAAAGGGCTGATTCTTATGATTCTTTTGGGTAACTCTATGTTGCATAATGTTTTTGGGAAGGTTTTTCACTATGAGGCCTAGTGAGTTTTCTCGTTATAACTTAGCAAAGTCACTGCATTGATTATCTAGCCCACCCCTGTGACCTGTCTCACATCTGGTTTCCACCTTTTTTGCATGAGCCCTTCCTTGATCAACTCACCACTCAGCAGATACCTGCCCAAAGACTAGCATCTCTTGCATCTGCGCCATCTTCAAAATGCCACAGTGCACCCAGATGAGCATGGGCATTCTGAAGCTGCCCTGCTCATTGATGGGCAGAATTGGAACATGGTGGAGAAGGGGAAGATGGCAACGTAATTCTCTTGACAGGAACCTGGAGGTCCTGGTGAAGAGGTTGGTGCCAGGGAGTCCTGTTCCTTGGGTCTAGTGGAGGAGCAGCCTGGTCTGAGGTTGTCACTCGAGTCAGTGCTATCTCCAGGGTGCAGAGGAGCAGGTGAAGAATGCACAGAGAAGGTCAATGACTTTCTCCAATCTGCTACGTGCCACGATCTTCTCTCTGCTACTTCACATTCAATCAATCTCTGCCACCCATCTCTCTCCAAAGTTCATGCTCCTTCACCCACACTGTTGTCTGCAGTACATTCCCTCACCTACTCCTCCCCCTCACTAACTCTACATGCCCTTCATGCTGCCTCTGCAGTCCTTTGGGACACCTCACCACCTAATCCTCTCACCTCCAGCTCCAATCGCTCTGCTACTGAATACAGGGTCAGGGGGCCTGACATCTGAGTCTTCACCCCAAATGAGGAGGGCATCTTGGCCCTCATAGGAGAAGACTGTTCCTGTGAGAAAGCCAAGAATTCCATGTCCTCCCAAAGGGGTAAGTCCCACCCCCCAACTAACTCCGCTGCCAGCCTCAATTGTTGCACAGCACTTGGAACCACTGGCTGTGACACCTTCATGACCTTCTGTCTTGCGGGTTCTCCAGGTGCCTCAACAGAGTCTGTGGAGAAGGGACCGAGTGTGGAAGAACCTCCCTCCTGTACCTCAGAACACGACAATATTGAGGCTTTAGAGGAAGTATCAGTAAGGCTGTGTCCTGCACCCCCAGCTGCCCAGATACAGACACCTTGGTGGGCACAGTAGGCACAGAGAGTGTGGGTACACAAGCTGGTGAGCATCTCACTGTAACAGATCCCCACTTGACTAAGGAAGAAACACCCCAGGCAGCTGCCATTTGGAGGGCTGTTGGAGACCAGGCACCTGCTCAACCCCAGGAGGAAAGTCCCTGTGGCATCAACAGGGAGGAGTAGGAGCAGCAGACAAGGATGTAGGAGACCAAGGCCCTCATTGCCTAGAATCTGTAAGTGCAGTGGTTCATGTGACCATCTGCCACCCTCCATGGCCAGGTTGGCAGCTGCCCTGAAGAACCAGGGCCCAGCGTGTCAGGGGCTGCTGGAGAGGCACCCACTCCTGCATCTATTGCCCCACCCACATACTCCGGACCAAAGGCATGATGACAGGGGTCAGGGAACTTGGTGCAGATTCCAGGAGCCCCTTCCTCAAGTGGAGACTAGGTGGTACCAGGAGGCACCAGCTGGAAGTGGAACCACACACCACCAAACTCCTCTGCACTTTCCCCTGGGGACAATTCACACAACACCTGGTTATAATCCAACAGGTTTATTTGAAGACACAAGCTTTGGGAGTCTCTCTGTTTCTTCAGGGAGCAGTGAGAGAGGTCACACCAGACACCGAATTTATAAGCAAAAGATCATAGAACTGATGCGAATGTGTTGAACAAACGTAAGATGGCTGTTAAATCTTTAATCAGTAGAAAGGATCTTTTAAATACATTCGCATCAGTTGTATGACCCCTTGATCTTTTGCTTATAAATTCTGTGTCTGATGCCACCTCTCTCACTGACACCTGAAGAAGGAGCAAGACTCTGAAAGCTCGTGTCTTCAAATAAACCTGTTGGGCTATAACCTGCTTGATGCTGTCCTTGACCTACTGTGCCCAGATCCCCTGACTGATGAGTGCCTCCTTGGACTTCATTGATAACTGCTCCCCTTACAGTTGGAACTTGGTTGCCTGCGTACTGCACATGCAGTGAGGTTGTCACAGACGCTCGCACCATGTGCCAACAGAGTGAGATTGACATAGTATACTGCCGTACACTAAGATGTGTGCCCCTCGATTGAGCACTGCTTAGCAGCAAGACAGGCCGCCTGCTTTATTGACTACACCACAGTACAGCAAGACAAGGCAGGTAGGCTGTGAGCAATCAGATAAGTGTTAGATCAGCAAAAGCTGAGGAATCAAGTGACTGTTCCTCAAATGCAGCCTGGTGCATACTGTGAACGGGGTGCCTGTTCCTGAACTCAAAGTTTCCCCACTGCGCAGTTTCAGTGCTCACTGCTGGTGTGCCCCGCAATGCAAGTCTGTGCTTCCAGGGGGCACTGCCAAGGAATAGTAGAGGTGCCAGGGTGGTCTTGATGGGTTAGAAGTTAGCAGATGCAGAGTGGCCAGGGAGGAGAGCGTGTTTGGCGGGTGCCTGCGGATTGTTTCCTAAGATAATGTTGGCCAGTGACCAGGATGGCGAGGGCGGTGGTTTGGAACAGGTGGCAAGCTGCATCCACGAGGTACCTGCTCTGGTTTCCATGTTGTGGTTTCCTGACATGTAGCTTGTTTGGTGAGTTGGGTAAGATGAGACTCTGAATATGAAAAGGTGAGTAATGGCATTAACAAGGCAACAATCAATAATAAACAGCAGCCAGTATCTCACTGCTGCGTAGCAAGAACCTCACTGCATTGCTCATGAAATTTGTCAAAGATGAAATGAACCAATCTCCATGTTGAGATGGGCCAAGCCGCATTTGTGACTCAATTCTGCCACACATCTCACCGCAGCCCATGTTGTTCAGATCCCTGCACTGCACCCAGTGTTTCTTAAACTGTGGACCAGATACAAGTAAACATAGTCTGCAGTATTTTATGGTTTCTTCTACCTTGCTGGTCAGGTTAAGAAGGTGATAATGTTGTCATAATGTCTCTGGACTAGTCAGCCAGCAGCCCAGGCTAATGCTGTTGGGATTTGGGTTCAATTCCAAACAATGGAATTGGAGTTCAATTGATAAATAATCTGAAATTGGAAGCGAGTCTCAGTAATGGTGATCATGAAATGCCCATCAATTCTAAAAACCCATCTGGTTCGCTAGCGTCCTTTAGGGAAGGAAATACACCAAGTTTACCTGGCCTGGTCGACATGGGACTCCACACTCTCAGCAATGCAGATCACTCGTAACTGCTTTCTGAAATGGCTGAGCATGCATCTGAGTTCAAGGGCAATTAGGGATTCGCAACAAATACTGGTCCTGTCAGTGATGCCCATATCCTATTAAAGAATTTTTTAAAAAGCATCTCAGCACAAAAATCAAGAAATATTTGTGCATGGAGAAGTGTTTGAAAGCTATGAATTAAACCTACATAGAATAATTAGTGCACTTTTAAAATATTCATTTACACAGGGATTAGGTAGCCTTTTCATTTCAGCTTCATCTGACAACCACATCTTTCCATTCAGATGTTTTATCTGCACTTTGTTATGGAGACATTGGTAGAAATCTTGAACTCTTACCCTCACACACCCAGGAGCTGTGGATATGGGGAAATATTTTGGACTTTCGAGAGGAAGATTGACTGAATTTTGTTAGTTTTGGGGTTAAGGGATACGGAGCGATGAAGTAAAGATGCAATTGAGAAGCATACCAGCCATAATTGAATTTAAGGCTGGAGCTAGTTGAAGGTGTGAAAGGTTGATTCCTGACCCAAATCTTCATTAGTATGTTGGGCGCAGGACTGGCAGAAGGGAATAGGCCAGGGCCCAGTAACCACTGTTGGGGGCCTGCAGTGCTTTGGTTGAGATTGATGTTCTCGAATTGGGGGCAGGGCAACCATGTTTGGTTCAGGTCCTGTGCCAGGAGCATGTCGGGCCTCTGTTCTTGCCCCTGGTTAGGTGCCTAGTCTCTAAGTGGAAGTGTAAAAGCTTTATTGAATACAGAACTAACCAGGGTCAATTCTTCTACCAGGAAGAGCATTCAGTGCCTTTATGTTTGAAAATAAATGTACATTTTTTTTCTAATCAAACTTTTCTACACACCACTGGGACCTGAACCTCATAGCCCAGAGATATGGACATTACCACTTTGACACAAAGAGCCCTGTATTTCACTTAGTTTGTGCCAATGTCAAAATATAGTGTTTTATAAACATGTAACAGGAAAATAATACTGTTTGAGGATAACATTATTACATTTGAAGGTTTCACCATTTATAGGATTAAACTGAGTGCCTTTCAGCGATGATGAAGCAAAATTAATATATCGGTTCAGAAAGTCTGTCTTGACAAGCTGCAGGTGTTAAGTGTTAAGAACTGAAGTACTGCCTAATACATATGAAATTCCTGAATGGTTTTGCCTTAAGACAGGTTTTTAAAAAGCTTATTTCACAGATTTTGCTAGCAATGCTCACAGCCATTAATTATTGTCCCTCCTTAATTGTCCTCAAACTGAATGACTTGCTAGGGCAATTTCAGAGGGCAGTTAAGAGTCAACCATATTGAAGTGGGTCTGGGATCACATGTAGATCAGACCAGGTAACGACAGCAGATTTCTTTCCCTGGTAAAATTTGGTGAACCAGATGGGATTTTACGGCAATCAATGACAGTTTCCTGGTCATCATTGTTGAGACTAGCTTTAAATTCCAGACTTCATTAATGAACTTAAATTTCAACAACTGCCTTGTGGAATTTGAAATCCTGTCTGCACAGGATCTCCTAGATCTCTGTCTCTGGATGAATAGTCCAGTGACATTGCCATCTTCCCTAATTACAAGAGCACAGACTGCACGGTTTATAAATATGCATGAGATAATTAGAAACGAAATGGACTAGAAATACCTTCTGAAATCTTTAATTCCATATGGGTAAGGAGAAATGTTTTTGACAGAATCACTGCATGTTCCCTTGGTCTGTACATATTTTCTGCTGATTCTTCCAAGAATGCGACTTTGCTTTCACTGAGCTATTTTTAGAACCGAGCACTGTTAAGAACAACAGGATCATTGCTACGTATTGATATAATGAGGCCTAAGTGTTAATGAGCCTGACAGCTGCCAGTATATCTGCACAGATAGAGATTAAAAAGGGAAAATAAAGAGTGGTTTAAATCCGAGATAAAAACAAATGCTAGAAATATGCAACAGGAATCTCGGCACCTTAAGAGATGAGAAAGGTTAATGTTTTAGGTTACATGCATTTGATCTAGAGCCTTCACTCTAATTTTGATCAAGGACCCTCCTGCAAGACAGTGCTAACTCACCGCATTTTTTTTTATTGAGGTTGGTGTCTGTATTCTGATGTTTTTGTAATGTAATGAATTTTGTAAAGTTGGGTTTTAAGCTGGAAGGCAATCTGAAAATTTAAATGATATTGCTCAGTCTCAGTCCCCTCCTTTCATTAACTCTTTCTCATGGTTTCATGGTTGCCATTCGGCCCTTCGTACATCACCAAAGTAACCAAATGTAAGACTCAATGTTAAGTGCTAGCATGTTATTCTGTTACAAGAGGGCGTCACATGCAGACCTAATTCTCTCCTGAACCACCAACTGTTGTGCAATTCCAGCAAGGATTCAGGGATAATGATAAGGTACAAGTGCACTTTCTGTTTTTCTTTCCTCTGGTCCATCTCGGCTGTTCAGTGTTTTCACCAACTAGCTCCTGACTATAAGGCAACCTGCAGAAAGTCACAGTCTTTGATGTTTGAATTAGTTGCATCTTGGTGTTTGCCAGTATTTTCAGGAATACATACTATTTTATAGTATAATCCCATCCAGAGAATTTGCAATGGCAAGTATAAACTCAGCATGAGAGTCAATTGTTTCTGTTCATATGAATGGATTGTATCAAAAGTTTTTTTAAAGAAACTATTGCAAACAGATGTTTATTTTCTATAATTTACAATGAGGTTGGATGAAGATGGGTCAACTCAGAAAAATAGCTTTTTAACGTGGAATTCCAGAGAACCAGGATCAAATCTACATGGACAAGAGGGAGAGGTGAATTATATTATTTTTACTGCTCACCTCTTCTGTCCATAACAGAGGTGGTTTTTAACGTTCTTTTCCTATCCACCTTTCTCTTTTAATAATGTATTTTAATAGTTCATTGGGGTATTTCCCCAAACCTTGTTTATGAAGTCCAGTTTAAAAATAACCCACAATAATTTATTTAGAGTTAAAATTGTGTAAGGTTTAATACTGCAGTCATGCCCAAAGGGAATTACACAACACAAATTTACATACAAATATGCAGGACAGTTACAGTAGTGTAATGGGGACAGTAAATTATTGAAATCCAGTCACACAGGTGTACGGGAAACCCTTTTCCTTTATACTCATCTGAATTTAGGTAACTCGGATATCATCATGGCTACAATGGTTCACTGGCTGTGATATCAGCATTGTTATAAACATTGGTACTTGTTTGGACCCTGTTGTTATCCTAAAACCCAGCTATCTATGAAATATTGTCAGTGCCAGGGTAACCGGACCTGAACTGATAACTGATTTTTTTTCTTCACAAATGCTGCCAGACCTGCTGAGCTTTTCCAGCAACTTCTGCTTTTGTTCCTGATTTCCAGCACCTGCAGTTCTTTCAGTTTTTTTTCAAAGATTGTGCATTCATTTATTAATCATTTTCTCTTTACGAGCTTTCATTGAGTTCTGTAGTGCATTGAAAGTGAAGATAATGCACACGAAAAGAAGAGTTTCATGCAGATTTTGTACGCCTGTGCTTCCAAAGCCTTGATTTGTAATACCTTGCATTTAGATTTTGATTTGTAAACATTTTGGATAATGCCCAATTTATGCAGCAGTGTGTCAACCAATCTTGTGCTTATTGTGAATGATGTTTTTTACTTCATGGTAAACAGACTCTGTGGGATGCCAAGGCATGCAATGATTATAGAATCTTCTATTCAGGCAAACATCTCTCCAGAGTTGATTTTTTAACTTGCTGCTCAGGTTGTGTTATTGGTCAACAATCCATTATTAAAACTATCTGATTTTCATGAGACAACAAGGTGCAGGGCTGGATGAACACAGCAGGCCAAGCAGCATCATAGGAGCAGAGAGGCTGACGTTTCGGGCCTAGACCCTTCATCAGAAAAGGGGGAGGGGAAGGGGGTTTTGAAATAAATAGGGAGAGAGTGGGAGGCGGATAGAAGAGGGATAGAGGAGAGGATAGGTGGAGAGGAAACAAACAGGTCGAAGAGGCGGGGATGGAGCCAGGAAAGGTAGTGTAGGTAGGGAGTTAGGAAGGGGATAGGTCAGTCCAGGGAGGACGGACAGATCAAGGGGGCGGGA
>NW_025972994.1:0-9339 GCF_021869965.1 Rhincodon typus
GTGGGAGCACGAGGCGGCGCCGATACAGTCATCAATGTAACGGAGGAAGAGGTGGGGTTTAGGGCCGGTGTAGGTACGGAAGAGGGATTGTTCCACGTAACCTACAAAGAGGCAGGCGTAGCTTGGGCCCATGCGGGTACCCATGGCTACCCCCTTTGTCTGTAGGAAGTGGGAGGAATTGAAAGAGAAGTTGTTGAGTGTGAGGACGAGTTCGGCTAAGCGGATGAGGGTATCAGTGGAGGGGGACTGGTCGGGCCTGCGGGACAGGAAGAAGCGGAGGGCCTTAAGGCCATCTGCATGGGGAATGCAGGTGTAGAGGGACTGGACGTCCCTCCAAATGCTGAGAATGGTTCCCTCTTGGGAGATTCTAGGACTGGAGGGGATAGTCTCAGAATTAAGGGGTGCTAATTTATGACTGAGATAAGGAAGAATTTCTTCTGAGGGTTGAGAGTCTTTGGAACTCTTTGGCCAGAGCCCAAGTGTTTAATCTGAGGTAGACAGATTCCCGATCAATCGGGGAATCAAGGGTTACTAGAAAAGGACAGGAAAATGGATGTGAGGAGTGTTGGATCAGCCAAAGTTTCTACTGGATGTCAGAGCAGGCTTGAGGTGTTGAACAGCCCACTCCTGTTCCTATTTCTTGTGGTTGAATTCTTGTTATGGTTTCTCCTCCTTTTTAAGACCATTCATAAAATCTCCCTCTTTAACCAAGCTTTTGGACACTTCCTATGTTGTATAGTGTCAAGTTTTGGTTTGTAATACTCTAGCTTTAAGGTATTTTGATAATTATAAGTGTTTTGTAATTAAGTTGTTGAGTGGCTTTATTATTTAATGGTACACTTGAAAGACCCGGGAAGATATTAATTAGAAAAAGCAAATTTGATTATTTCCCCTAACTTTCCTCAGCTTTGCAGTTTCTCTGATCTACTGGCAGTTATTGCTTTTTTATTGTTACCGATCGCTGAAGTGTTGCACCAAATAACTTGACTCAGTTGACTGATTTGCTGAGGCCCTGCATTCATTTTAATGTTTGGCCCTTGGGGTTATGGATGTTAGCTTCTGATTGGCTGAAAGTTGACCCTGAAAACTGAATTTTCCAGCACATTGAGGGCCAGAAATGTAAGCTTTGTGGCAAAATGTTCAGGGAACGTTGCTGATTGAGTCATTCTAGCACTGACCCAGGAGCCTGCTCACATCCCCTCTGACAAGAACCTGATATACTCTCCTATTTCCAATGCGTCAGATGTGTTAAGTGGAGATGTGGGAACTACGTATTTGATGGATCTTAAACAATGCTCCATTGAAAATTGGAGGCATTAAATGGAGTTACGCCATGTTGAATGAGGCAAATTATAAACATTTGACTTGCCTGATGTATTCACCTGAAAGAGAAAAGTTTGTCAAATTAATGATGCTGCAGATTACATGTACATGTTGTGTTGAGGAGTTTGTTGAATGAGGCATACCCTTGTGCTCCTACTCTAATTGCACAGTAAATTAATTGATATACATGAAGTGCACATTTGGACATATAAAAGCAAAGTACTACAGATGCTGGAGATCTGAAATAAAAACAAAGCACAGGAGAAACTCTCAGTGGGTCTGGAAGCACTTTACGTGTTACTAAATTTTCTAAAAGTAGACTAGAATTTGGAAGTTTTTATCTTGCACTTGTTAGAACTGGACATAAGAAACAGATTGATAAAGACACCACCTTATACAGAATGTGAAGCGGGTGCTGATTGATTGGACCATAATTATAATAGAAGTGCACCAGGCAGGTACATTCTGATTGCTCGGGGTGTTGCCTTGGGGATGCCACAGAATTTGACTGTCATTTAACGTCCTTTCTTTTTTGTTGGAAAAGGTGCAATGTATGTACAAATTTCTTTTGCCTACATAAACAGGGTCTTGAATATTTACGTATGTAGCTTCTAGCATGCACAAATCCATCACACTGTGGGCTCAGCTGACGATCTTAAATTAGTTTCCGGTGTAACTCTTAGTGAATATTTCCAACAGTGGAATCACATCTAAGGGTGGATGTACTTTTCTGAGGCTTGCAAGCACAAGCTGATTGAACATGGGCGGCCTGCTGCCAGCTGCAAAAGTTCAACAAGGCACGTTATTTGTTCCAGCCACCAGTATGTTTGTGTATGTTGGGCGGGGTGGGGGCTGTGGTGGTGGTAGGCTGGAGGTGGAACTATGACATGGCCATGCACACAAGATGCATTAATCGAATCAACAAAGACACTCCCTTGAGCATTCTGATATAAAAATACTGGATTTTAGAAGCTGAGCAGACCACCCACCCCCCTCCCCCATTTCTGAAGAAGGGTCTAGGCCTGAAACGTCAGCTTTCCTGCTCCTCTGCTGCTTGGCCTGCTGTGTTCATCCAGCTCTACACCTTGTTATCTCAGATTCTCCAGCATCTGCAGTTCCTACTATCTCTGATACTCGCTTAGTACTTCTATTTCTAGCTAGGTCTATCTCGGGTGCAGAAGGAAGGATCTTGTGGCTCAATAGTAGCATCGCAACATTTGCTTTAGAAAGTTGATTTCAAATTCCAGCTCAGGATGTGATGGCCACTGAGATGTGCCATAACATGTCTGTCCACGTTGATTGACTTCCCTCTTTTTCTTCTCAAAAAAAAAGCCTTCACTAGAACTTACTTGAGATGGAGGAGTTAAAAACATGGATTTTATTCAAGAACCACTGAGTTTCTTTGCTTTATGGACCATTAAACAGACATTTACAACCTATCTGAGGCATGCAGAAATCTAAAAATTACCAACAGGCAGCTTTGGGTGGATATTAATCACTTCATGCATTCAACTGCTTTGTCCCTAAGCTCTTGACATTCACTTCCTTGACTTCTCCACCCCTAACTCCTTTTAAGGTTTATCTTTGCAAATACCTCCTAATGCAGCTGTGTCAAAATTTGTTAACACATCTGTGAAATGCCTTGATGTTTTAGTGTGTTAAAAGGGTTGTAGAAATTCAAATTTTCAGTAACTGGATGGCTATAGTATGCCTTGTGAGGAAAGTGTGGTTCCTTGTCTTCAGAGCCCTGCGCAGATCAGTTTCATTTTGAAATATTTCTCTTCTTCTCTAAGTTTTAACCTTGATTTTCCTTATTGCTTTGTTTGGTTGTTATTTCTGGTTCTGCCCTTGGCATAGAAGTCATGCTGCTGTATTTTTGCTTTGGAAATAGTGCCTCAACCAGATTTCATACATGTTGCTGCAAGCCAGAAATACGAAATGTGGTAACATTTCTCTTCCCTGTGAAGAAATGTTATCTCTAGAATTTCGGTAAAGGGTAAAATGCAGCACTGTTGTAGCAGCCCTGCTGGTTATTTATGTACCTCAAAATCTGGGTTGTTTTACAGGCCTATGTTGTGATGATGAAATGGGAATATTGTGTCTCTCAAGAATATGAAAGTATTGTTTATATCTCCTTCGAGTCTACGGTAAATTTGCCTCAACACTATTGATTAATATTCATAACGCAATTGGGCTACAGGTTTAAAGTACATTTCATTGTAGAACTGGTTGGGGATGTTCAGGACTATGGAGGTGGGTACATATCAGCCAGCATTGACCGAATAATGGAATGGTCTTGAGGGGCTCAATGGCCTATTTTAACAATAGTTCCTTGTCAGCCAGCAAATCAGAAGCAAATGACTTGCATGATTGGTCTGCTAGTTTGAGGTATTTTACAGCAGATACTAAACGAAATGACCCATGTGAGATTGGAACAGGAATAAATTGCATTTGGTACTGATGAAGTTCAAAATTGAAGTTTTCTTTCTTGAATGTCTAATTTCAAACTAGCCCTTTGACCTGTGGTTAAACTAGCGGTTGTCAAATATCTGAATCTTTTCTCTGCTGTATAAAAGGCTGGTCACAATGTGGATTTGCTGACAGTAGTTGCTCTTCTAGTCCCTGTACACTACCTCTGGATCATCATTTGGGGTCATAGTTCCACAATTTGATCCACATGCTGCCTCTTGTTAATATCAGCATCCGAAGCTTGTATACTGATGACGCCCAGCTCCACTTCACCACCATATTTCTCAACTCCTTTACTGCCTGTGTTGGCATCTCACTTGTTTCGATAAATTGCTGGAGATTTCTCCAGTTAAACATTGGAACAACAGAAACAAAATCTTTGATTCAACACCCTCATTTCAAAGGTCCTACCCATGCCAATGTATTCAGACAACTTACAGCCACTAAACCAGGTTTTTTTTTACATTCTGCTCAACTATAAGCTGAGCTAATGATTCCCTAACACCAGTTGCCTCTGTCTCTTTTTGATCTATCTGCTGCTGAAACTCTTATTTGTGCATTTGACACCTCCAGAGTTGATGTTCAAAGATCTTCTGGATGGCTTCCCATCCTGCATGCTTTGTAAGTTTGAGCTTGCAGGTTTGAGAAGTTTGCAAAGTTTGCACAGGGATACAGAACTTACAGGAGTTAATGAATGACCAGAAATTTAACTAGTGGCATTCAATTGAAAAAAAAAATGAGGTTATCCACTTTGGGAAGAACAGAAAGCAGAATATTATTTAAATGGAGACTGCAGAACACTGTTGTACAGTGGGCCCTGTGTGGTGTCATATGTAAATCATAAAATGTTAGCTTGTAGGTACAGCAGGTAATTGGAGACTATAGTAGATTCATACAATTCCCTACAGTGTGGAAAGGGCTATCGAGTCTGCACCAAGCCCTAAAGAACATCCCACCAGATTCAATGCCCCTGACCCTTTCCCAGTAACCCTGCATTTACGAGGGCTGATATACCTAGCCTGTATATCCCTGGACACTACGGGGCAATTTAACATGGCCGGTCCACCTAACCTCTTTGGACTGTGGGAGGAAACTGGAGCACCTAGTGGAAACCCATATAGACATGAGAATGTGCAAACTCCATACAGATAGTCACCTGAGACTGGAATTGAACCTAGGTCCCTGGTGCTGTGAGGCAGCAGTACTAACCACTGAGCCACCGTGTTGCCCAGAATGTTAGTCTTTATTTTAAGGAGGATGGAATATAAAAGCAGGGAAGTCTTGGTTTTACGAGACAGAATTTTGGTGAGACTGCACAGTACATACTCCATATGGTTTTGACTTCCCTACTTAGGGAAGGGCATAGTTGCATTGGAGTAAGTTTGGCGAAGGTTCGTTGGGTTTATTCCTGGGGTGAAGGAGTTTGCTGTGAGAAGAGATTGAGTGGATGTGGTCTATAGTCACTGGAGTTTAGAAGAAAAAAGTGACTCTCACAGAATCTTGGTTTTGGTGCAGCAGGAGGCTGTTCAGCCCATAACTCCTACACCAGCTCTTCAAATGAGCATCATGACTTGTTGAAGCATATAAGATTGAGAAAAACCTTGACCAGCTTGCTACTGAGAAGAAGCTTCCTCTTATGCAGAAATGTGGAGCTTTGGGGTACAATTTCAATGTAAAGGGTCTCCCATTTAAGACTGAGATGAGGAATTTCTTCTGAAGTGGCTGTTAATCTTTGGGAATTACCATTCCCAGCAAGCAATGGAGATTGGATTATAGAACGTATTTGAGGTTATTGGATTTGTCCGGAACCAATCTCATGATGGCCTTTGGGATTAATTTGGTGTGCTATGCAATCTATGATAATCTGATTTTAAGACATAGGAGCAGAAAGAGGCCATTCAGCCCATTGAATCTGCTCTGCCATTCAATGAAATCATGGCTGATCTGATAATCCTCAGTCCACTCTCCTGCCTTCTCCCCATGAACCCTTGATTACCTCACTGTTTAAAAATCTGTCAAGCTCAGCCTTGACTATAACAAGCGACATAGGGATGTTGAGGTTTCGCGGTAAAGAATTCTATAGATTCACAGTCCTCTGAGAGAAGAAATTCTTCCTTTTTGCCTGTATTAAGTGGGTGATCCCTTGTTCTGAGATTGTGCCCTTTAGTTCTAGACTCTCCCACAAAGGGAAACAAACTTTCTACATTTGCCTTGTCAAGTCCTTTAAGATTCTTGTATGTTTCAGTAAGGTCACCTCATTCTTCTTTATTCCAATGAGCACAGGCCCACTCTATTCAAATTCTCCTTGTAAGACAGTTCTCCACACCTGGTCTTAACCTAGCAAACTTTCTCTAGACTGCCTGCAATGCCAGTATATCTCTGTCTCAGATAAGAGGCCTAAAACTGTACGCAGTATTCATCTGTGGTTTGTCTGGTGCCTTTAGCAAAACCACCTACTTTTATGTTCCATTTGCATTTGCATTCACTATTATCCACTGAACTTGGGTGGTAGCTTTTTGTGTTTTTGTGGGCAAGGACTCGCTTTTCCGTCTGTTCTGTAGCTTTTTTCAGTCTTCAGCTCTTCTATCTGCCAAAATGTATAACTTCACATTTCCTCGATTATATTCCATCAACCAACTTTTTGCTCACTCACTTATTCTCTCCGTACTTTTCTGTAGACTGTCAGTGTCATCCTCACCACTTGCCTTCCCACCTATTTTTGTGCCATCTGCAAACTTGGCTATAGTATGTTCTTTTTTTTTCATTTTTCATCCAAGTCATTAATATATATTGTATATGATTAGCATGGATTCCCGTAGTACTAGTTAGGTTGCCACCTCAAAATGCCCCCTGCCATCCCAAATCTCTGTCACCTATTAGTTAACCAGTCCTCAGTCTATAATAATTCACTACCACCTACACCATGGGCTCTTGTTATTAGTGGCCAAATGTGTGGTACTTGAATAAATGCCATCTGAAAATCCAATACATTACAATCACTGCTTTTCCTTTTGTTTTGTCAACTACTCACTACCTGTAGTAAATTTGTCAGGCATGATTCCCCCTTCATGAAGCCACGCTGACTCTGCTTGATTATACAATGCATTTCTAAATTCTCCATTATTGCATCCTTTACAATAGACTCTAACATTTGCCCAGTAACGGACATTAAGCTAACTGGGCTATAGTTACCTTTCTTTTTGTTTTAATCCTTCCCTCTTTAAATAAAGGTGTTACATTGGTAGTTTTCTAGTCTTCTGAAATTTTTACAGAATCTAAGGATTCTCAAAAGATTTTAATTCAAAACGTTGACTTCTGTGGAGATTCTAATGATCTTTGTAAACCACCACCATCATAGTATTTTTTTTTAAAGTAAATTTGCTTAATGGAAGAAAAAAATCATATGCTCTTTATAAACTACTGTATTTATTTTTCACTTTGCTTTGGTGTTACATAGGGTAGTGATCTTATCTCAGCCTTTTACAATGGTTAAGAACGGGCTCTCTGCCTGTTTTCTCTTTGTGAAGGGCCATCTGAAGTTTTAGGCCTTAAAGGTACTATATAAATGCAGCTTGATATTGAATGCGCGGCTTGTACGCTATGGTGCAGCAACACACAGTTGCACTCTTATTTTTGTTGTTTTGAAAATTTCCCCAGAAACAGTGATTCAGTTTCATGTTAGCTGTCATCCATGTCACTCATATTTGGTTGAAGCAGAAAAGAAGTTCCTAGACTGAAGGGCTTTTGCATGCAATTGCTGAAGATTGCAGTTTTTCTCAAACTGCCCAAGTGCATTCAAAATATTTGAAAAGTAAGCCTTAGGTTTTGCAAAAACTGTGTTTCATGACTCCAATTTTCTCATCGTGTCACAATTACTCTTGGAACAGGTTCCTAAACCATCCTCGCAGGAAGTTCTAAGGACTGTTTCTGGTTCTAATTACATTTGCGCTATATTTTTGTTTGATGGCAGCTGATTTAAAACTTAACATGTTCCATAGTCCAGCAGAGTTCTTCCACATCATCACCACTCTGCCGGTTCAAATTACATTTTGGTGTCTAATCGCAAATGCTAATTCTATGTAGCTGATCTGCTCCAACGTTTGCAATCTACAGATGGTAATTGTGGTTGATCTTCTATGCCACTCCACTTTCTTGAATCATCCCTGTATCTCCCAACTCACTTAATGAGCAAAAATCCATCTATCTGCCTTGAATAAGGATTGCCTGTGTATCCATACTGTTTTGAATGAAGAAACTCTAATTTATAATGCTGAGTGGCTGATTCCTCTTTTTTTATTCTTGAGACTGTTGGTGCAAGGATTCAGGTTCCACCAGGGTAGATGGTGGAATTTAAAATTAACTGAAATCTGGAATTGAAAGCTAGTCTTAGTTATGGTGACCAACCATCACTGTCATTAAAAACCATCTGGTTCACCAACTGAGTGGGAAATCTGTCCTCATTCAGCAGGATACCTACCATGGTTCCAGATCCATAGCCTTGTGGTTGACCTTGACTGTCCCCTGAAATGGCCTAGCAAGTCACTTAGTTCAGGGTCAGAGATTGAGATCAAATGTGGCCTAGCTAGTAGCACCCACATTCTGTGAAAGAATAAAGAAAGACTTAATGGCCAATGAAATACTCTGAGTTGTCTGGAGCACCCACTTTATGTGCAGCGTATGATTCCTCTTACTGACAGATCTCTCTTAGTGTCTTCAAATTGACTGACAGAAGCTGGTAGAGTTATGCTGGTGTTTATGTAGAGACAGGAATAAAAGATCTCCATCTTTACTGGAGAGAAGAGACCTCTGGTTAACCATTTAATCTCAAAATTAATATCTTGACCAGTGCAGTCATGTGCTGAAATGTCAGCATGTTATGCTTCCAAGTCTCTTTGAGGTAGAGCTGAAGTCAAAGGCTTGGTAGGCTGGGACTTTTTCCACTGGAGCGTAGGAGGTTGAGAGGCGACCTTGTAGAAGTTTAAAAAATCGTGAGGGGTATAGATAGGATTAATGGTAGGTGTCCTTTCCCTAGGATGGGGGATTTCAATACTAGGGGGCAGATTTTTAAGGTGTGGAGAGGGATTTTAAAAAAGACAGTTAGGGGCAAATTGTTTACACAGTGGGTTGTTCGTGTTTGGAATAAACTTCCAGAGGAAATGGTGGATATGAGTACAATTACAACATTTAAAAGACCTTTTGGACAAGTACATGAATAGGAAAGGTTTGGAGGGATGTGGGACTCGTTTAGTTTGGGATTATGTTCAGCATGGACTAGTTGGACCGAAGAGTCTGTTTCCATGCTGTATGACTGTATAGAGTCATTGAGCTGGGATTGAACACTATCTGTGTCTGTGAATTATACCTGTTCAGTGTTTCCTCCCAGGTTATACTTCTAGTGTATCTCCCATGGCTTTCCCATTTTAGTAAGAGCAGGACAAATCATATTTCCATCATGAGATAGTAGGAACTGCAGATGCTGAGACAACAAGGTGTAGAGCTGGATGAACACAGCAGGCCAAGCAGCATCAGAGGAGCAGGAAGGCTGAC
>NW_025972995.1:0-9339 GCF_021869965.1 Rhincodon typus
CTGACATTTCTGAAGAAGGGTCCAGACCCGAAACGTCAGCCTTCCTGCTCCTCTGATGCTGCTTGGCCTGCTGTGTTCATCCAGCTCTACACCTTGTTATCTCAGATTCTCCAGCATCGGCAGTTCCCACTAGATCTAAATAGGAAGGTTATGTTTCAGTTTTACAGGACTGTGTGCGGTACTAGTCACCTTATTCAAGGAAGAATGTGTTGGAAGCAGTTCAGAGAGTGTTTACCATGGAATGGCTGGGTTGCCTTATGAGGCTAGGCTTGGATCAGCTAAAGTTTAGCAAAGTAAAAGGCAACTTGATTGAAATGTATTAGATCCAGAGAGACTTCTGAGGAAGAGTCACGAGACCTGAAACATTAACTCTGATTTCTCTCCACAGATGCTGCCAGACCTGCTGAGCTTTACCAGCAATTTCTGTTTTTGTTTCTGATTTACAGCATCCGCAGCTCTTTCAGTTTTTATTAAGTTCCAGAGAAGTCTCATTAGGGTGAACATGGCAAGGATTTTTCTTCTTGTGGGAGAATCCAAAACGGGGGTTCGCTGTTTAAGAATCAGGGGTTGCGCATTTAAGACAGAGCTGAGGCAAAACTTTACCTCTCAGAAAAATGAAAGGAGATTGTAAAAAGTAAAAATGAAAAAGAGAAGGGTCAGTCTTTGGCTTTATATGATGAGTAGGTTGTGAAATCTTATGTCTGTTAATGTAGGTGATTCTTGGAGCGCTGACTTTGGCAGTTGAGTAGTTGTTCGGAGCTTCTTGGTTCTGCAGTTACTTGAAAGGAATTTGCTTCAACTGTGACTTTACTGACTTGACCTGTTTTCAGCCATTAGAGAGAGACACGTGCAATTTCTAATGGAAATTGTCAGCACACTTTGGCGCATGGAGCTCAAACCTCAAGCTAGCCAACTAGCATTGCCGGCATTCAAGAACAAGGAGTTATAGTTGGTTTTTGTCCCCTGTTTTACCCTTTCAGGAATACACAAGAACACAAACATGTCTTTCACCCAAAACTGCTTTTCCTTCAACTCATATAATACCCAGTCTGGGACACAACCACAGGAGATAGTTTTCTGCTGAGAGCAGTGAATCAGTCTCTCATTATCTCTGGAGCCACTCTTCAGGTTCCCTTGATCCTCTTCAGGTAAGATATTTCAAAGTTCTTCTCAGAACACAGGAATGTTCCAGACAGCCGCTGAAAACATATCCTCAGCTATTTTTTGACTTGTATGAATTTGATATAGAAAGCACCACTTCGTACTTAACCAACTTAATTAAACATTAATTATAAGCACAAACGATTCAGGGTTACGATGCAAAGACATTAAACCATCACAGTGCTGTCTGCTCCTGGTTGAAGGGACATGGATCAAAGGTACAGATCAAGCAGGCACTGACTGATAGTGAAGTATTCCTAACAGGTCAGGAGGCCTTTACCTGTTCTTTGTATTTACTCTTTTCATGGGGTGTGGGGGTCGCTGGCTCGCAACATTTGTTGGATGCAAAGCTGCTGAGAGTTTCCATGGATGGGGAAGTCACTGATGCACACGGACCTGGGAGGTTGTTGCAGAGGATAAATAATAATTGAGGGAATGTGGCCCTTCAATGGATTTGATGCCCATTCCTAATGCACTTGATCTGAGTGGCTCGCTCGGCCATTTCAGAGGGGCAGTTACACGTCAACAAATTTGCAGTGGGTCTGGAGTCACGTATAGTCCAGGCCAGGTAAGGATGGCAGGTTTCCTTTCCTAAAGGACATTAGTGAAGCAGATGGGTTTTTCTGACAAAATGGTAGTTTCATGGTCACCATGACTGAGACTAGCTTTTAGTTCCAGGCTTCATTTTAAATGACCTTAAATTCCACCAGGTAATGCCAGAGAATTAGCCTAAACCTCCCCTGCGTTTAGCACGAAGAGGTTGTACCTTGATGTTGCGTGCGAGTTCCTGCCAAGTGTAATCCGGAAATGTTTGAAGGGGCACATTTGTAGAAGGTCTGTAGACGGGAACTGAAAGATCATCCCACGTTTACTGGAGTTCCAGATGAGAGAATAATCGCACACATCTGCCCAGTCTCTGTACAGTCCACACAAGTTACCATCCATTTCTCTTTCAAAACTTTTCTCTTTCATTCGAACAGTGAGCAGGCCACATCCATGTATCCAAGTTTTTGGATCAGTGCACAATAAAGACAGCATGTTCAGAGATAATGCTAATTTATATTCATAAGTTCATTTGTAACTGAGAAACTCAAACAATGGATGAAAAATACAGACTAATCTGATTTTGAGGTACAGAAACTGGCAAACAGTTAATAGTTTGTTTTTGCGAAAAGATTCCAGCCCTTTTAAATAGCTTCAAGAGAATTTTAGCCTGTCTCCAATATGCTTTGTGAAACACACTTAGATCGAATAGTTAAGAAGAGATGCTATGGGGAAATGCTGCTTTAATCTAAAGCCAAATTCTACTGAAATATCAGAGGAATCAGCATTTTTGTGGCTAGGTTGCTCTGAACTGATCAGAGAATCATATTCAAAATAGTTTTTTTAGCCCTAATAGATCTGCAAACACAAATGATAGGTTTCCCTAAATTGAGGCACAATCATGAGGAGGACATTGTGGATAGCATTTGTGCATGATCATAGAATCCCTACAGTGTGGAAACAGGCCCTTTGGCCCAACAAGTCCACACCGACTGTCAGAGCACCCACCCAAATCCATCCCCCTATAACCCACCTAACCTAAACATCCCTGAACACTATGGGTAATTTAGCATGGCCAATCCACATACCCTGTACACCTTTAGACTGTGGGAGGAAACTGGAGCATCCAGAGGATACGCACGCAGACACGGGGAGAATGTGCAAACTCCACACAGACGTTCGCCCGAGGCTGGGATTGAACATGGGTCCCTGGCGCTGTGAGGCAGCAGTGCTAACCACTGAGCCACAGTGCCGCCCAAATGATCAGATTCTTTCAGTTGTTGGCTATGGTTTGGAACAGAGATGGGTACTGTCTCGACTCAGTGATTTCCATTTGACATGTCTGTGCTCATTCCTAATCCAATTCCGCGTCCCCAACTTCAAATCCTCCACAATTGGCAGCCGTGCCTTTAGCTTTCTGGCCCTTAAGCTCTGGAATTCTTTCCTTGTCCTTCTCTTACTCTCTTTCTCTCTCCTCCTTAAAATATGCCGCTTTTCCCTAATATCTAATGTTGCTTTGCACCAAATGTCTATTATGGGATGTTTTATTATGTCAAAGGTATTTGATGGATATGAGTTGTTGTCGTCGTCACGTTATTTTACAAACACTGGGATGGCATTTTCATCACACTAATCTGTTTTTTTTTGGAATTTTGGGTGCAGACCTGTGATGGACATAGGTGGGTAAACATATGGATCTCACAGAGGTAGCCCTGAGTCCAGAGGTGCAAATGTTGTAACCATTTCCTTCTCAGGGTCAGGAGACAGGGAGCTTCAGACCTGATGGGAGCATCCAACAGGAAGATTGAGAGGCTGGAGAATGTTCTACAGATAGTGAGGTCGGAATGGGTGGTGAGGCCACAGAGGGGTTTTGAAACAGGGGTAGGAATTTTAAAATTGAGTCAGTGATGCAAAGGATTCAAGCATTATTGCATCTGTTTTCCCTCTGGATTTGTCAGCTTGTTTTATTTTTACACAAGTCATTGGTATAACTATGAAGGACAAAACTTTCTGTCCAGTGGGAATTTATATTGACTATATATAGGCATGTCAGTCCAAAGCAATGTCAAATTTGGTTTGCAAAGTGAATTCTTCCTCTACTGTTAAAGTGATATTAAGTTTTTTTTGGGAACAGAGTAAATCTTGCTTTCTGAACATTAGGAATTTTAACCGAAGAGTGAGCAGGGCACATCCCTGTATCCAAGTCTGTAGATTAGTGTTAAATGGATGACAACAAGTTGCCAGCTCTTTTTATATTTGTTGTAATTTCTGCCTGACTTCATCTGATTTGATATCACAGAACCTGCAATCCCGTCCATCACTCTCTGCTGGACAGGACCATTGGAGGTTGATTGTGAATGCCTGTCCCAGAGGTAGAATTCACTGTGTAGTGGCCTCCCAATGGATTGGGGGGCAAAGGGTGGCCATACAGGGGTTATATTTTTCCCAGACCCTTTCTTTGGAATTTAGACAGTGACTTCCTAGCAGAGATCTGAAAGCCACATGGTGGGGAGAGCTGGGCAGAAGAGTTTGGGTGAACTGACAGTCTACTGGCCCCCAAACTGACTGCACAACAAGAGTACATCCTGCTGCAAAGGAATGTTGCAAGTTGCGCGCCATCTTGTCTCCTAATTGGTCCCTTTAAGAGCCTCATATTAGACAGCTTTCTGCCCAGCAGTTACAAATGCCCACACCCACATCTAATTGAGAATTGCAATGATAAATGGATCTCAATTTGGGGTTGCAAGGAGCGAGTCCCACCTGAACGCTGCAAACGAGGGGTTCAGAGCTCACTTACTGCTCACAGAAGCACCGAATTGCCATGACACCAAAGGAAGCCATTAGCCCATATTGTCTGCACCGGCTCTTTGAATCAGCATCATGACCTTGTGTCAATTGTCCGCTTTCCCCCATACCCTTGCTCATTATTTCTCACGTGAACAATCATCCCGTGTCCTCTTGAATGCTTTAGTTGTTACTGTGTCATTTTCAACACCTGCGTGCCTGGTAAATAAAACAATCTGCAATTGGAAAATCACTGCCATAATGTTTCAGGCAGGCTGGAGCCAAACTACATGTGCCATGTCCTGCACACATTACAGAGAATTACACAGAACACACAAGCGACATAGACACCATTCTGCCCAATGGGTCCCTGCCATCTCCATACAGGTCCCCTCCCATCCCTTGGCCCCCTCTTCATCCAGTACCATTTCGCCATCATATTTAATCAGCTTCCCCTTCAATGTGTACATATACATTATATAAATACATTTCAGTATAATTAATGTATACATATTAAATGCGCATACACCTCAACCACTCCCTATAACAGTGACTTATATATTGTCACCATGCTCTGGATAAGGATGTTTTCATGTTTTTCTATGTTTTCATGGAATGGTAAACTAAGGCCCCGTCTGTCCATCCACTTGGATGTAAAACTTCCCACGGACCTATTCCATAAAACGATGGCTGCATTCTCCCATGATCCTGGCTACTGTTTATCCTTCAAGCATCTATCTGATTGCTGCAAGTGGGAGCTGGCTGTGCACAATTCAAGAGCCAGAGAATGGGGAGGCGATGGCCTAGTGATATTGTCACCAGATTATTAAACCAGAGACCCAGGTAATGCTCTGGGACCTAGGTTTGAATCCTGCCACAACAGATGGTGGAATTTGAAATCAATAAAAATCTGTAATTAAGAATCAATGGTGGCCATGTAAACCATTGTCAACCATCAGGGGAAAAACCTGTCTGGTTCACTCATCCCCTTTAGGGGAGGTAGCTGGCCTACACGTGACTCCAGACCCACAGCAATGTGGCTGACTCTCAATGCCCTGTGGACTATTAGGGCTGGGTAATAAATGCTGGCCTAGCCAACAGCATCCACATCCCATGAAATGAAATAAAAAGAAAAACCCATGACATGAGAGAGTGGCCACGCTCCATTGGCCATGAAGGAGGATGTGCCAGGTACTCTGTAAGTTCCAGTTCTTTCCAAAGCTGTGTCCATATTTCTGAGGTTGGAGCTTGTGAAAACAGTGGCAGGGTAGCTCAGGGTGGATGTCCACCCACCATTATCCCCCTCTCTTCCCTCCTTATCATCTCAAAACAGAATGGCCTCAGAACTGATGGCGTTCCCAATGCTGTTCGTCACACTGTGGAGTGGAGTTGGGATTTCTGACTGTGGGAAGCCATTGGGGAAACTAATAAATGTTCCACATCCTTTGTCATCTGCTGCTTTCCCTGATTAAGTTAAAACTTGACGATTGCCTTTGGCACAGTGTCAGAGGGCCTACCAACCAGCCACCCTCTGCTGGCACTTCCATTCAAGTCACTATCACCATGAAATACACTTAAGAGAATTACTCACAGGGAAAAAGGTTTCCCTCATTCCTGCCCAGGCAGTTTATTAAATAAACCTCGCTGTGCTCTTTTATCTTTCCCTAGTGGGGGTCGAGTCAATGGAACCGTTTTATATTCTACCCCATTTTCCTCCTGAACATGGAGATCTTAACACTGTCAGCTTGACGCCCCCTAATTGATTTAGATGGATCTCCCTGAATGTTTCTCACAGTCTAAGCTTGTCCCCTCTGTTCCCCTCCAACCACTGAACCTGGGTGTCAGAGACAACACAGTCAATACACCCAGCTTCCCACCCATCAGAACACGACAGCCAAGAGACCAAACCTTTTCAAACATAATTAGATTTCTTTTTTACAAGCTTTGAAAAAGAAGGGAGCTCCACGCACACACGAATAAGGAATGATTTCACGCATTCCCAAACTTCAATGTGAGACAACCGGTGATAAAATATCAACTTTGTCTCCTCACTCCCCTCCCCTCTGCAGAAAATAAACAGAATTTCACTTGAAGTGGTGCCTTCAGCGATGGTAGTATAGATTAGCCCAGCCTCTCACTCTCACTGTAAGGTTGGCTAATTTGGTAAATTCACAGTTAAAAAGAACTGCAGAAGATTTATCTGGGGAGAGAAAATGTCACCATTTCTCAGAGTTCTTGGCAAATCATCTTAATAAAGAAAAATTCTGGTTTAACCTCAAAAGAAATTCTAAGCAAAACAAGTTTGGATTACTATCTGGTGGATCCCCTGTCAGATACTTCCCACATTATGATAATGATTGCACTTTTAAAGTCCTTCATTTGTTGTAAAGCACCATTGGGATGTCCCGAGGTTGTGAACGGTGCTATACAAATGCAAATCTTTCATTTCTTTTCCCTAAAAGTGTGCAAGAACGACACTTATCACGTGATGACTGCGCAAACTATCTTTCCCTGGGTTTATTCCAGGCAGACCCTACTTCCAACTGTACAAACGCCTATTATTACTAAAGCACAAATCTATCTTTCCATAGAGCAAAAACCGAAAGAACTGCAGATGCTGTAAATCAGGAACAAAAACAGAAGTTGCTGGAAAAGCTCAGCAGGTCTGGCAGTGTCTGTGAAGAAAAAAAATCAGCATTAACGAAGGCTCACCGGACCTGAAACGTTAACTCTGATTTTTTTTTTCTTTCACAGATGCTGCCAGGCCTGCTGAGCTTTTCCAGCAACTTCTGTTTTTCTACCTTTCCGTAGCACCTCTAAGATTGTAAAATCTCCCAGATAAGACAGAATTTGACACCGAGCCATCAGCAAAACTACGAGGCCGGGTGACCTCCCCCCACCCCTCCACCAAACTCGGCCATGAGGTAGATTTTCAGGAGCGTCTGAAAGGAGGAACGAGAGGCTGAGTGAGAGGCTGTGACAGACTTCCACAGAGCAGGCCTCAGGCAGCTGACTGTAGGGGCACCAACTATCCAGCAATGGATGCCAAGGATTTGCAAGTGCGCCAATTGGCACAATTTATATTGATACAAGAGCTTTTAACATAATACTGTAAATGGCAGAGTATAAATTGACCTCCCCTTTCTTTATGAGGGCTCTTTCAAGGCCTCAAAAGGTCAAGTTATAAGACAACGGTTGTAGTGGAATTCTCCAAGGCAGTCCACAGGCATATTATTAAACAGAGTTTGCTATCAATTCCCGTGAGGAGATATTGGGACAAGAGTAGGAGGAGGGCAGAGATCTTGGACTGTTATGGGACAGGAGGAGGTTACAGAAAATCATCCTCACTTTAAGGACTGTCCCACTGTTTAATTCATTCCTAGCCTTTCTATCATACTACAAGGCTGTAAGAGCAAGTGACCTTGAGAATTTTCCACATAGTTTAAGCAAGTATTTATTGAAACCAAAAGTATTTGAATAATTTAACTCCAGCAAAACATGTTTTCTTCCACTGGCTGAGATCTCTCCCTCCTGTATCCTGTGCCCTCACTACATTTCTTCATTGGATATCTATGTCGCTGGCTAGCCAACAGATATTGCCCATCCCTAACTGCCCTGGAGGAGGCAGTGATGAGCTGCTTTCTCAAAACACTGTAGTCATTGGGGCGCAGGGACAGCAAGAGTGCTGTTGGGCTGGGAATTCCAGGATTTTGACCCAGTGACAGTGAAGGAACAGCAATATAGTTTCAAAGAACAAAAGAACAAAGAAAATTACAGCACTGGAACAGGCCTTTCGGCCTTCCAAGCCTGCACCGATCCAGATCCTCTATCTAAACCTGTCGCCTATTTTCCAAGGATCCATATCCCTCTGCTCCCTGCCCATTCGTGTATCTGTCTAGATACATCTTAAATGACGCTATTGTGCCCGCCTCTACCACTTCCACTGGCAACGCATTCCAGGCACCAACCACCTCTGCGTAAAGAACTTTCCACGCATATCTCCCTTAAACTTTTCCCCTCTCACCTTGAAATCGTGACCCCTAGTAATTGAGTCCCCCACTCTGGGTAAAAGCTTCTTGCTATCCACCCTGTCTATACCTCTCATGATTTTGTAGACCTCAGTCAGGTCCCCCCTCAACCTCCGTCTTTCTAATGTATATAATCCTAATCTACTCAAACTCTCTTCATAGCTCGTGCCCTCCATACCAGACAACATCCTGGTGAACCTCCTCTGCACCCTCTCCAAAGTATCCACATCCTTTTGGTAATGTGGCGACCAGAACTGTACGCAGTATTCCAAATGTGGTCGAACCAAAGTCCTATACAACTGTAACATGACCTGCCAACTCTTGTACTCAATACCCCGTCCGATGAATGAAAGCATGCCGTATGCCTTCTTGACCACTCTATCAACCTGCGTTGCCACCTTCAGGGTACAATGGACCTGAACACCCAGATCTCTCTGTGCATCAATTTTCCCCAGGGCTTTTCCATTTACCGTACAGTTCGCTCTTGAATTGGATCTTCCAAAATGCATCACCTCGCATTTGCCTGGATTGAACACCATCTGCCATTTCTCTGCCCAACTCTCCAATCTATCTATATTCTGCTGCATTCTCTGACAATCCCCTTCACTATCTGCTACTCCACCAATCTTAGTGTCATCTGCAAACTTGCTAATCAGACCATCTATACCTTCCTCCAGATCATTCATGTATATCACAAACAACAGTGGTCCCAACACCACTGGTCACAGATAACAAGGTATAGAGCTGGATGAACACAGCAGGCCAAGCAGCATCAGAGGAGCAGGAAGGCTGACGTTTCGGGCAAGGGTCTCGGCCCGAAACG
>NW_025972996.1:0-9338 GCF_021869965.1 Rhincodon typus
TCACCTGCACATCTGCCAATGTGGTATACTGCATCCGCTGTACCCGGTGTGGCTTCCTCTACATCGGGGAAACCAAGCGGAGACTCGGGGACCGCTTTGCAGAACACCTACGCTCGGTTCGCAACAAACAACTGCACCTCCCAGTCGCGAACCATTTCAACTCCCCCTCCCATTCCTCAGACGACATGTCCATCCTGGGCCTCCTGCAGTGCCACAACGATGCCACCCGAAGGTTGCAGGAACAGCAACTCATATTCCGCTTGGGAACCCTGCAGCCCAATGGTATCAATGTGGATTTCACAAGTTTCAAAATCTCCCCTCCCCCCACCGCATCCCAAAACCAGTCCAGCTCGTCCCTGCCTCCCTAACCTGTTCTTCCTCCCACCTATCCCCTCCTCCCACCTCAAGCCGCACCTCCATCTCCTACCGACCAACCTCATCCCGCCCCCTTGACCTGTCCGTCCTCCCTGGACTGACCTATCCCCTTCCTAACTCCCTACCTACACTCACCTTTCCTGGCCCCATCCCCGCCTCTTCGACCTGTTTGTTTCCTCTCCACCTATCCTCTCCTCTATCCCTCTTCTATCCGCCTCCCACTCTCTCCCTATTTATTTCAAAACCCCCTTCCCCTCCCCCTTTTCTGATGAAGGGTCTAGGCCCGAAACGTCAGCCTCTCTGCTCCTATGATGCTGCTTGGCCTGCTGTGTTCATCCAGCCCTGCACCTTGTTGTCTCAGCTTTTCCAGGAACTTCTGTTTTTGTTCCTGATTTAAAGCATCCACGGTTCTTTGAGTTTTTTGTGGTTAGATTCTTGTTGGAAGGAGAATCAAGATTATAGGGGTAAAACAGCCATGGTCCTGTTGACAAATGGAGCTGGCTTGATGGGCTGAATGGTCTATTTCTGATCTCATTTTATATGTTCATATCACTTAATGCAAGGAGAATTGAATATAAAAGAAGAGATCATGCTTCAGTTACAGATGAGACTATATCTTCAGTACTGTATATAGTTTTGGTCTTCATATTAAGAAAGAATGTAAATGGATGGGAAATCTAGAGGTTTACTAGACTAATATCTGGATCAGGTTGGTTGTCTGAAGAAAGTTTGAACCAGCTCGACTTGAATCCGCTGGAGATTAGGACCGTAAAAGACGACGTGATTGAAAGGGATCTTCACAGGGTGGCGATGGAAATGGTGTTTCCCCTTTTGGGAGTTCCTAAAACTAGGCGTCACTGTTTAAAAATAGGGAATTGCCCACTTAAGACAAAAGGATTTTTTTCTCATAGATGGTGGTGGACCTGTGGAATTCTCTCCCTCAAAAGACTTTGCTCTTTGAATATTTTTAAAACAGAGCCAATGGATACTTGGTAAGCAAGAGGTAGTCGGAGTAGATGGGAATGTGGAATAATAAAATTAGCCCTGATCTTACTGACTAACACAGTAGCATTGAGGAGCCAAGTGGTCTACTCCTGCTCATAATTCATAAGTTTGTATGTTAAAGGTACAGCAGTGTCAAAGCAGAGGGAGCAGAAGATAGTGGGTTGAGAATAGGTATACTAAGAAAAATCTAAAGTCACACAACATCAGGTTATAGTCCAACAGGTTTATTTAAAATCACAAGCTTTCTGAATACTGCTCCTTCATGAGGTGAAGTGACACTTGTGATTTCAAATAAACCTGTTGGACTATAACCTGGTATCGTGTAACTTCTGACTTTGTCCATGTCAATCCAATACCGGCACCTCAACATCAAGAAAAATCTAAATCCCCTAGATCTCAAACAGCGTACAGAGTAGGATAAGGCAAAAAGTGTAAACATGTACGAGAGCTCAAGAATAGAAGAAGCCTAAAAAAGGAATAGAAAAGGCAAAGGAAATTTAAAGAAATTCAACAAGCAAACAGAAGCATGAAAATATACTGCAACTAAAATCAAGGAAAACCTCAATATTTTAGGATCAATTAAAGACTAAAAGGATAAAACTCGCACGCAGAGGTGGAATTCATGGTCAAGGTTCTTAAATAAAGCTTTGCAACCGTTTTGGCAAAACAGAATATTGTAGTTACCGTTTCTGGTCCTGTGACCCTTCCTCAGAACTTAGTTACTGGAACCGAAATGTTAACTCTGATTTCTCTTCACAGATCCTGCCAGACCCGCTGAGCTTTTCAAAGATTTCTGTTTTTGTTTCTGATTTCCAGCATCCACAGTTCTTTTGGTATTTATTTAGGGTATTGGAGTTAATGAGGAGTGTGAAAGACTAAATGGTACAGATGTCTTTAGGTTTTGCTGCGTTCACTTTGAGGTCATTTGATGGTAGTGTACATTCCAATAATTTAAATTTAAATGTGGGGCACAATTAAGATGTTTGCAAATTCTATAGAAATAGGCTCATGGATCGAGGGTGAGAGAGAAAACTGTCAATTGTAGAAAGATATCAAAGGACTGGTTGGCGGTTAAAACACTGACAAATGAAATTCAACGTGGACAGGCGCAGAGTGATGCATTTTGTAGATGACACACTAGACAAGGGAATACAATAATGGGACAATATAAATGGGAGGTTATGGAGTGTAGGGAACAGAGGGATAGCTCTTTTTTGGCTGGTACAGACTTCCTTTGATGTCTTCTCCAGACAGGAATTTGTTAGACACAACCTAACCTTTACAAATCCATGTTGACATTCTAAGTGTTCCTTATAATAATGACTGTGTAATGCATCCAGACCGTTCCCATTCTCCATAAACCTAAATCTCTTCCCCTACCCCTCACATCCCACTCTATTCTACCCACAGTGCTGCTCTACCCACCATGCACTAGCCTTTCCTTCATGCCACTCATCCAGTCAATCCATCTCACCATCACCCCTCATCTTACCACAACCCACATACTCATTCTGTCCAACTTAATAATCCACAATTACCCTCAAGACCACCCACACTAACCTTACACACCCTCACTTCATAGACCACGTCCTTTCATAGCCTATCCTATTCATCATCCTTCCCTTTCTCCTCAAATCTTTTCCTTTTTCTCTCTCATACCCGCTCTCATATTCCCCCACCTTCCCTCGCACTCCCTTCCCTACCACCCTGCTCTCCTGCCCCACAAACTCCTTCCCCTGCCCTCATACCAACAGCAGCCTCTATCTCCCATCTCCTTCTCAGTTGGGCACCATTTACCTGGTAGTTTTGAGGTTTGAGTTTGTGCAGTCCTTTGATGCAGAATCCAAACAGTGAGAAGATGATGCAGAGGAGCAGAGTGATAAAGGTGAAGAGCGTGATGGGTTGGACTGGTCCTAGAAATACAAACATAATTATTGCTAGAAAAGGTGCTCAAATCTCTTGTGAACTTTCAGTAAAAATAAAAACAGCAGCATCTAAATCCAGCTTATTCCTTTGGGCCTGGCTCAGGTCAAGATCTGTTCAGGTTGCTTGCTTGTTGGGAGGAGTTGGCAGTAATATGGGTTTCTTCATTTGGAGTCAGGAAGGAGGGCAGTGGATGTGAAATCGATTCTGAGGGATAAAGGCTGTCTTGGTCAACAGGTAGGGTGGGATGGGGATCCTTTAGTCTCAGTCAGCAGGCTGTCTAATCTATGTCCAAGGATGGCTTAGGGATTAGCTAGTTGGTAGGCTGGGTTTAGTTGAGGGTGGGGTGGGGTGTTTGGTGCCTCAGTCGAGTGCTGTTAATGTATGTCAGATCTCAAGTTGTTCAGGTTTCTGTCATAGTCAACTGGGGCTGGGCTGGGGCCTAGTGTTTGTAGGTTGGGGTCAGGATGAGGGTCTGATGTCTGTCAGTTGGAATCAGGATGGGGTTCATGTGTTGCTTAGTTGGGGTCTAGGTCAGGGAGGATGGAGTATCTTGTCAGCATCTACAGTTTTATAAATGAAGCTCCTAGTCACTCTGCAATGTTCTGGGAGGTGACTACGTACCGAGTCTCAGCACTGAGAAGAAGAGGAGCCAGAACATGCACAGGATGGGTGCAATGATGACTTGGCCGATTGCAGCAGAGTGTAGCCGATGGTTGAGTTTAGTGGGCACACAGGCGTAGTAAATATTATATCGATCCACCAGGTGTTTCAGCAACATGTACAGCAATCCTGAGAATAATTTAAGAAAGAAAATCAGAGAGGAGAGTGCACTGCCCAGGAGCAAAGAGCAGCAAGAATGCCTGTGAGGGAGAGAGAGGATATGGAGGATACGTGAGAGTGGGTGGGGCAGGGAAAGGGGTATAAGTGGGGAGAGAGTGCAGTGAGGTAGGGTGGGGTGTGATGGCATGGAGTAGGTGGGGATTGGATGGACAGAAAGAATGCTTGAGATTAGAAGTGAAAAATCGGACAGAATCTTCCAGTCCTGGAGCAGAAGAGAATAATGCAATCTGAGAACTTAATTGGACGAGAATCAAATATTCAAAAATCACTGACAGTATAAACATATGTGATGAAATTGTCTAACAGGAGAGTTTATGTTCCCGATTTCAGGTGTCAGGAAACCTATCCGCAATATATTCACACCTTATTAAAACCATGTCTCTGAGGCAGAAACACTGACCACTGTGCTGCCCTTGCAGGGGCCTTGACCCAGATCATTGTATCCACTTCAGCTACAGGCAAGGTCCCAAAGGCTGGAGAATAACCAATACTGTTCTTTTGTTTAAGGAGGGCAATGGGGATTAATTCAGGAAATTATAGGCTGGGGAGTCTTACATCAGTGGTAGGGAAATTATTGGAGAAGATTCTTAGGGAGAGAATTTAATTGCATTTGGAAAAGAATGGACCTATTAGGGATAATCAGCATGGCTTTGTGCAGAGGAGGTCTTGTCTCACAAATCTGATTTTTGAGATTTTCGAGGAAGTGACGAAGATGAGGGTAAGGCAGTGAGTGCTCTCTATGTGGACTTTATTGAAGCATTTGACAACACCCCTCATGGTAGGCTGGTCCAGAAGACCAAGTCACAAGGATCCATCATGAGTTGATACGTTGAATTAAAAATTGGCTTGGACACAGAAGACAAAAGGTAGTTTTGAAGGGCGGTTTTTCTGACTGGAGGTCTGTGACCGGAGGTGTTCTGCAAGGATCAATGCTGGAACCTCTGTTGCTTGTAATAGATATAAGCAATTTGGATGCAATCGTAGATGGTTTGATTAGGAAATTTGCAGATGGCACGAAAATTGGTGGAGTTGTGTATCATGAGGAAGATTGTCAAAGGATACAGCAGGATATAGATCAGCTGGAATGTTGGGTGGAGAAATGGCACACGGAGTTTAATCTGGACAAGCGTGACATGATGCATTTGGGGAGGCCAAATGCAAGAGGGAAGCATACATTAAATATCAGGACCCTGGGGAACATTGGGATACAGAGGGATCTTTGGGTACAAATCCATAGCTTCCTGAAAGTGGCAACACAAGTGAATGAGGTGGAAAAGGTGTACAGCACGCTTGCCTTCATGGGGTTGGGGCACAGAGTATAAAATTCGGCAATCATGTTGCAGCTATATAAAACTTCAGTCAGATCACATTTGAAGTATTGTGTACAGTTTCAGTCCCCAGACCGTAGGAAGGATGTGAAGGCTTTGCAGAGAATGCAAAAAAGATTTACCAGGATGTTGCCTAAATTTGAGTACATTAGCTATAAGGAGAGGTTGGACAAACTTGGATTGTTTTCACAAGAGCACTGAAGGCTGAAGGGTGACCTGATACAAGTATATAAAATTGTAAGAGGCACGGGCAGGGTGGATAGTCAAGGGTCTTTTGTCCCAGGCTGCAAATGTCAAATACCCGGCGGCATAGGTTTAAAGTGAGAGGGGGAAAATTCAAAGATGTGCAAGGTAAATTTAATCAGATGGTGGTAGATCCCTGGAATGTGCTGCTGGGGGAGGTGGAGAAGCAGACACAATAGCAATGTTTAAGAGGCATTTAGACAGACACATGAACAGGCAGGGAATAGAGAGATATGGACCATATGCAGGTAAATGGGATTAATTTAGAATGGCATCATGGTCGGCACAGACATAATACACTGAAGGGTCTGCTTCTGCACTGTACTATTCTATGTTCTAACTATTCTAATCCCATTTTCCAGCTCTTGACCCATAGCCTCGTAAGTGCACATTTGAATACTTCTTAAATGTTATGAGGGTACCAGCCTTTAACAATCTTACAGGCAGTGAGTTCCAGATACTGATCATCCTCCAGGTGAAAAACAATCGTAACATCCCTGTAAACCCTTTACTTTAAATCGGAGAAGTCTCTTTCAGTCCTTTTTACGTTCCCCATTATTTTATGCATCTCAGTCACACCCCCCAAAATCTCCTCTGCTCCAAAAAAACAAAGCAAATCTATCCAATCTCTCTTCAATTTATAACTCTCCAGTCCATGCAACATTCTGATAAATCTTCTCTGCACGCTCTCCAGTGCTATCACATCCCTCCTATAATGTGGATTTCGGAACTGCAATCAACACTCTAGCTGTGGTTTAACCCAATTTTATAGTTCCAGCATAACTTTCCTGCTCTTAAACTCTATGCTTTGGATAAAGAGGGTAAATGTCCCAACTGCCTTCTTAAATACTGTATCTACTTGCCCTTATATCTTAAGGGGCCAGTGTATACACACACCAAGGTTCCTCTGATTCTCAGGGCTTCCCAGAGTCCTACAAAGAACAAAGAACAAAGAAAATTACAGCACAGGAACAGGCCCTTCGGCCCTCCAAGCCTGCGCCGATCCAGATCCTCTATCTAAACCTGTCGCCCATTTTCCAAGGATCTGTATCCCTCTGCTCCCTACCATTTATCCTGTAATCTCTTGCCTTGTTTGTCCTCCCCAAGTGCTTTACGTCACACTTATTTGGATAGAATTCTATTTACCACTGATCATCCTATCTAACCGGTCTGTCTATATCCTCTTGTAGTCTAAGAATACCCTTCACATTATTTACCATGCCACCAATTTTTGTATCATCAGCAAACTTACTGATCAACACTCCTAAATCATTTATATAAACCATAAACAGTGAGGGCCCAAAGTGGATCCCTACAGAACTCCACTGGACACAAGATTCCAGTCAAAAATCACCCCTCAACCATCATCCTCTGCTTCCTGTCACTCAGCCAATTCTGGATACAATTTGCCAAATTTCCTTGGATCCCATGTGTTCTTACTTTTGCTATCAGCCTCCCATGGGTGACCTTATCAAAAAATTTGCTTAAGTCCAAGTAGATTACTCAGCTACACACCTGGTCGCCTCTTCAAGAAGTTCAATATGGCCAATCATGAGCTCCTGTTAATAAAACCATGGTGACTGTTCTTGAATAATCCCTGCCTCTTCAAGTACAGATTAATTCTGTTTCCCCACCAGTGACGAAAGGGCTGCGCTCCGAGAGCTTGTGATTTCAAATAAACTTGTTGGACTATAACCCGGTGTCGTGCGAGTTCTGACCTTGCCCAGTCCAGTCCAACACCAGCACCGCCACATCATGCCCACCACTAAGGCTAAACTGACTGGCCTGTAGTCTCCTGATTTATCCCTTCTCTCCTTCCTGAATAACAGTACCACATTGAATGTGCTCCAGTCCTACTGTGTCCATAGAATTGATAATTATTGCTAACGCCTCTGCTAGTTCCTCCCTTGCCTCACTCAACAACCTGGGACACCTTTCAGTGGCCCTGGAGACTTATCTACTTTTAAGCCTGCCAGACCACTCAGAACAAGCCAGGGTACTACAAGCCAGTGAGCCTGACGTCAGTGGTAGGCAAGTTATTAGAGAGGATCCTGAGGGACAGGATCCACAAACATTTGGATAGTCACTGTCTGACTAGGGATAGTCAGCATGGATTTGTGCATGGGAAGTCATGTCTGATAAATCTTTTAACGTTTTTTAAAGAGGTAACCAAGAGGATGGATGCATGTAGGGCAGTGGATGTTGTCTTTATAGACTTTAGTAAGGCCTTTGACATGACAGGCTAGTAATGAAGGTTAGGTCACATGGGATCCAGGGAGAGCTAGCTATTCGGATTCAAAATTGGTTCAATGGTAGGAAGCAGAGGGTGATGATTGAAGGTTGTTTCTCAGACTGGAGGCCTGTGACTAGTGGTATGCTACAGGGGTCGGTGCTGGACCGTTGTTATTCGTTACTTACATAAATGATCTGGATGTGAATGTACAAGGCAAGATTAGTAAGTCTGTGGATGATACAAAATTAGAAGGTATCGTTGATAGTGAGGAAGGTTATCAAAAATTACTGACGGATCTTGATTCAGATGGGAACCGAAAGAACTACGAATGCTGTAAATCTGTAACTACCCTATTAACCTCAGGACCAAAAACAAAATTGCTGGAAAAGCTCAGCAGGTCTGATAGTATCTATGAAGAAAAATCAGAGTTAACGTTTCAGGTACGGTGAGGTTCTGAGGAAGGGTCGCTGGACTTAAACACTAACTCTGATTTTTTCTTCACAGATGCTGCCAGACCTGCTGAGCTTTTCCAGCAACTTTGTTTTTGTTTTGACCAGATGGGGAAGTGGGCTGAGGATTGAGAGATGCAATTCAATACAGAAAAGTGTGAGGTGTTGCACTTTGGAAAGTCAAACCAAGGTAGGACTTGTACAGTAAATGGCAAGGTCCTGAGGAGTGTTGTGGAACAGAGGGACCTAGGAGTACAAGAACATAGTTCATTGAAAGCGGCATCTCAGGTGGACAGGATGGTGAAGAAGGCATTTAGCACGCGGGTCTTCATTGGTCAAAGCATTGAGTATAGGAGTTGGGGCATTATGTTACCGTTGTTAAGTTGTTGGTGAGGCCACACTTGGAGAATGGTGTACAGTTTTGGTCACTCTGTTATAGGAAAGACATAGTTAAACTGGAAAGTTGCAAAGAAGGTTTACGAGGATGTTGCTATGACTAATAGGCCTGAATTATAGGGAGAGGTTGGCCAGGATAGGACTTTATTTCTTGGAACGTAGGAGAATGAGGGGTGACCTTATTGAGGTGTGTAAAATCATGATGGGTATAGACAGGATGAATGCATATAGTCTTTTTCCAAGGGATGGGGAATTGAAAGCTAGAGGGTATAGGTTTAAGGTGGGAGGGGATAGATTAAGAAGGACCTAATGGGCAACTTCTTCATGCAGAGAGTGGTGCATATATGGAATGAGCTGCCACAGAAAGTGGTTGAGACAGGTATAATAGCAACATTTAAAAAACATTTGGATAGGTACATGGATGGGGAGGGTTTAGAGGAATACAGACCAAATGCAAGCAATTGGAACTAGCTGAGTGGACACCATGACAACAAGGTGCAGAGCTAGATGAACACAGCAGGCCAAGCAGCATCATAGGAGCAG
>NW_025972997.1:0-9338 GCF_021869965.1 Rhincodon typus
GATGTTGCCTGGTATGGAGGGAAGGTCTTATGAGGAAAGGCTGAGGGTTTTGAGGCTGTTTTCGTTAGAGAGAAGAAGGTTAAGAGGTGACTTGATAGAGACATACAAGATGATCAGAAGATTAGATAGGGTGGACAGTGGGAGCCTTTTTCCTCGGATGGTGATGGCTAGCACGAGGGGACATAGCTTTAAATTGAGGGGTGATAGATATAGGACAGATGTCAGAGGTAGGTTCTTTACTCAGAGAGTAGTAAGGGCGTGGAATGCCCTGCCTGCAAAAATAGTAGACTCGCCCACTTTAAGGGCATTTAAATGGTCATTGGATAAACATATGGATGATAATGGAATAGTTTAGGTTAGATGGGCTTCAGATTGGTTTCACAGGTCGGCGCAACATCGAGGGCCGAAGGGCATGTACTGCACTGTAATGTTCTATGTTCTAATGTTCTAATGTTCTATGTGAGGAAAGTAGAGCACCTGGAGGAAACCCACACAGAGATGGGGAGAACATGCAAACTCCATGCAGACAGTTGAGTGAGGCCAGAATTGAACCCAGGTCCCTGGTGCTGTGAGGCAGCAGTGCTAACTACTGAGCCACCATGCTGCTCCATTATTAGAAATAAAATGCTGAGAATCTCCACTTGGACAGGCAAGAGATGAAGAAAGGATAGTCAGCGTGGCTTTGTCAGGCAGAGATCATGTCTAGCAAATTTGATTGAATTTTTCAAGAATGTTACGAGGTGTGTAGATGAGGATAGTGCAGTTGATGTCATCTAAATGGACTTCAGTAAGATTTTTGACAAGGACTCACATGGCAGACTGGTTAAAAAACTAAGAGCCCATGGGACGTAGGGTAATTTGGCAAATTAGATTTAAAATTGGTGGCAGGAAGCAGACAGTGATCATCGCAGCGTGCTTCTGTGACTGGAAGCCTACATCCAGTGGCATACCACAAGGTTCAGTGCTGGATTCCTTGCTGATTGTAATGTACTTTAACGATTTAGACGTGAATGTTGGATAAGTGAGCTCACAAATGGCATGAAAATTAGTGGTGTGGTAAATACGAAGGATGAAAACCTTAGGCTATAAGACAATTTAGAGGGCTGGTCAGATGGGTTGAATGGTGGCAAATAGAATTTTAGGGGCTTTGACAGAACTAACAAGGTAAGGGAGTACATTGTCAAATGGTACGAAGTTAGGAAGGATATAAAATCAAAGGGACTTTGGTATGCATGTCCACAGACCTGTGAAGGCAGCAGGAGAGGGAGAGAAGCTGGTTAAGAAGGCATATGGGATACTTACCCTTATTATCAATGCATTGAATACAAGAACAAAGAGGTTTAAATGGAGCTGTATGTAATATTAGTTTTGCCACATCTAAGTACTGTGTGCAGATTTGGTCAAAACACTGTAGGCTAAATGTGAGTGCATTAGAAAGAGTGCAGATCAGATTCACCAGGATGTTGCTTTTTGCCAGGATCAATTTAGCCATGAAGAGAGACTGAGGTTGTTTTCCTTAGAGCAAAGAAGACCTGGGGGGGATTCAGTTGAGATGTACAAACTTCTGAGAATAGCCAAGTAGAAACTTTTTCTTAGTAGAGTGGCCAATAACCAGCAGACACAATTTTCTGGTAAAGAACAGGAGGAGTTTACAGAAGATTTTAACATTTTTTTCACCAAGAGGGTGTAAGCATCTGGAGCTTCATTTCCTGTCGAGGTTATCTACTTTGGCAGCAAAAATGGAAAGGGCAGATTATTATCTGAATGGTGACAGATTAGGAAAGGGGTACATCGAGACCTGGGTATCCTTGTACACCAATCTCTTAAAGTAAGCATTCAGTTGCAGGAGGCAAGTTGCAGAAGGCAGCAAATGATTGGTTTTCATAGCGAGAGGATTTGGTGTTTTTCTGCAATTGTACAGGGCCATAGCAAGATCATGCCTAAAGTATTCTGTGCAGTTTTAGTCTCTTCATCTGAGAAAGGAAGAATGAATGAGTTTAACAATTTTATTGTAACATGTATTTTACAGTGAGGAAAAACAGTAAAATACAGTTAGAAGATTTTCTGCTGTTACCATAATCCGGCGCCATTTTGAATAGTTTAAGGATAAGAAAAATGAATAGAAAGATATAGCTTAAAGAGAGTCCATCATTCTTGAGCCAGCTCATCTTCAATGACGTCTGCATTACCATCCCACTTCCACTGCCTTGCTGCTGTCTACACCGGACTCAACTAATGCTGAGATTGCCACTCTAAAGGAACCATCTTCCGCTGCTCGGCAATTCTCCTCTGCCACCAGCTTTGCACCAATGTCAGAGTCGTATCTCTCGCTACTGGGCTCGTCGATATCACCCTTCCACCACCACTTCACCGCATCCAGCACTGGACCCAACCAACTATGAAGTCATTTATCCTCAGGCGCCACCTTTTGCCGCTGAGCCTACCTTGCCAACGTAGCCTCCGCCGTTGTAGCAACCACTGATTCTGATGCCAGGTCCCATGCTCACCCCAGAAATGTTAAGTAAGGACTCACTGAATTCTGTTGTGGGCTCACTCGCTGCCACCATGAGGTCCATGCTGGGCCCACTCAAGTCAGCGCTGGGCTCACTCACTGCCACCATGACTCTGCGCTGGGATATTTCGCTGTTGCTGATGCCATTTGAATTCAGGACAAGAGGTAAGCAAAGGAAAACCGAAGAAAGAAAACAAGAAAAATGAAAAAAACGAGCAAAAAAAGCGGAGTGCACGAGTCACTGCTCAGGAGGCCTACTCCACCACTATCTTGACGATGAGTTCTGCGTACGGAGGTTGACCAGACAGAGTCCTGGGATGACAGTGCTGATAAATGAGGAGAAAATGAGGGGTAATCTGATAGAAACCTAAAAAATTCTCACAGGACTGGACAGGGTAAACACAGGAAGGATTTTCCCAATAACTGGGGAGTCCAGAACCAGGGATTACAGTTAAAGGATACAGTGTAGGCTATTCAGGACTGAGATCAGCAAAACTCTCTCCACTCAGAGAGTACTGAACTTGTGAAATTCTCTGCCACAGAAATCTGTTAAGGTCAAAACATTGAATATTTTCAAGAAGGACTTCTTAGGGCTAAAGAAATCAAAGGGTACGGGGTGAAAGCGGAAAAAGGGTACTAAGTAAAATGATCAGCCACAATCATACTTAAAGGTGAGGGGAGGCAACGGCCTAGAGGTATTAATCACAGAATGTTAATCCAGAAACCCAGATAATGTTCTGGGGACCCGCGTTCGAATCCCGCCTCGGCAGATGGTCCAATTTGAATTCAATAAATATCTGGAATTAAGAATCTAATGATGACCACGAATCCATTGTCGATTGTCAGTTCACTAATGTCCTTTAGGGAAGGAAACTGCCATCCTTACCTGGTCTGGCCTACATGTGACTCCATACCCACAGCAATGTGGTTGACTCTTAACTGCCCTTTGAGCAATTAGGGATGGGCAATAAATGCTGCCTGGTCAGCGACACCCTCATCCCATGAATGAATAAAGTAAAGAAAAGGTGAAGCAGGCTGGAAGGGCCAAATGGCCTACTTCTGTTTCTATGGAACTTATTGCCCAACACAGCGGTAGAGGTGAGCACCTTCAAGACATTTTAAGTGCTACTTAAATGAGAACTGCAAACGTGTTCGAGGCCAAGCGCTGGAAATAGATGGATGACCAGTATGAAAACGATAGGCTGAAGGATCTCTTTCTGTGCTGTCAAAATTCTGTGTCTCTTGTCTGTCTGCAAAAGCAAATACATTTGCGCACCCTAGTGATTTGGAGCAACTACTGAGCTCAGTTTGCAAAAACAGCAAGTGGATATGCCTCTAGAAATGATAGTTAGTATGTATGCTGGATTGCAATTCTGTTGAAATAAACACTCACTCCACAGTCGTGCAACTGTTCTGTTTCCTCAGGGCCCTAAAACCTAAATGTATGCTAAATGTTGTGTATTAAAAGTTCAAAAAGTTTAATTATTATCTTCTGATTTATTTTGTATTCCCTTTAAATTTGCAAACCAATTGGTTTCCTGCATGACAAATCTCAACTTTTCACATCAGAATTGCAAATCAATAAAGAAAAATAGGACTTAGCTTAATAAAAACGAAATAATTAAAACTGGGCAATACCATTCAGGCTTTGATCAGTTTAACTCAATTCATTTCTATTCAGCATCAATCCAATATTATGTATTGTTTTTAAAGCATCTTTCCTGTACAAGACGACAGTTTGGTAGTCTTTTCATCACCTTATTCTGCTTTGAAATCTGTACGAAAGGATTAAGATGGATGGATTTAGTGGATTAAGATCATGTTGATATACATTACCATGGCAATTATCCATCCATCAATTTTAAATGAACCAAATATCACACGACTGAAAAAGGAAAGTACCTTAAAGCATACAGGAACATCATCAGTGCAGCCTCCGATGAAGCGGCGCTGTGTTTTCCCGTCTGGTTTTTAAACTCTGGAGTCCATTGAGCTGGATTGCTTCACTTCCGGTTTTCCTTCGTAGTGGAGTGAAAATGGGGTCGAGTTCTATGTGTTTATTAATGGCTTTCTTCGTGGAGTGCCAGGCTTCTAGGAATTCCCGTGCCTGTCTCTGCTTAGCTTGTCCCAGGATTTTGGTGTTGTCCCAGTCGAATTGGTGGTTCTCCTTATCCATGTGGATTGAGATGAGTGAGTATTGGTCGTGTCTTTTTGTAGCCAGTTGGTGTTCGTGTACCCTTGTTGTTAGTTTCCTTCCTGTTTGTCCGATGTAGTGTTTATCACAGTCTCTGCAGGGGATCTTATAGATGACATTGGTCCTGTCCATGGCAGGGAGTGGGTCTTTAGTTCGGGTGAGCAGTTGTCGTAGGGTTGATGTGGGCTTGTGTGCCACTCTGATGTCCAGCGGTCATAGGAGTCTTGTGGTTAGTTCCGAGGTGTTCCTGATGTAGGGTAGTGTGGTGAGTGTGTCAGGGCATGTAGTATCTTCCTGATGTTGTTCGTGTAGGCATCTTTTGATCCAGTTTTTTGGATATCCATTATCCTTGAAAACCTGGAAGAGGTATTCTTCTTCCTCTTGGCATAGTTCTGCGTTGCTGCAGTGTGTTGTTGCCCATTTAAATAGTGTTCGCACGCAGCTTCATTTGTGTGTGTCGAGATGGTTACTGTTGAAGTTCAGTACCTGGTCTGTGTGTGTGGCTTTTCTGCATACTTTCATTTGGAGTTCCCCATTTGTCTTGCGCTCTACCATGACATCCAGGAATGGGAGCTGTTTGCTCTTCTCCTCCTTTCTGGTGAATTTTATTCCGGTGAGGGTGTTGTTTATTAGTTTGTGTGTTTCCTCTAGTTTGGTCTGTTTAATGATGATAAAGGTGTCGTCCATGTAGCGTATCTATAGTTTTGGTTGGATTAGCAGAAGGGCCACCCTTTCTAGTCTTAGCATCACTGCTTTTGCTATGAGTCCGGAGATAGGTGATCCCATGGGTGTCCCGTTGATTTGTTCATATGTTTGGCCATTGAAAGTGAAGTGGGTGGTGAGGCATAGGTCCAGTAGTTTGAGCATGTTGTCTGTGGAGATGGTTTCACTGGGGTCTTGCTCTTGTTCCAGTAGTGCTGTCATTGTTTCCCTTGCTAGTGGTATGTCTATTGATGTAAATAGGGCAGTGACATCAAACGATATCATGGTCTCCTTGTCGTCTATCCTTATCTCTTTGATGGAGTTGAGGAATTCTTGGTCTGAATGGATTGATGGGGTGACTTGTTGACTAGGTGCCTGAGTTTCCGTTGTAGTTCCTTGGCTAATCTATGTGATGGAGTGCCCAGTAGGGAGACTACGGGTCTAAGGGGTACTTCCGGCTTGTGCACTTTTGGGGCGTGTTGGTTCCTTCGGGTTTCATTCTTAAGAAGTCTGCTTTGTTGATCTGTCCTGTTTGTTTCAGTCTTTTTAGCGTGTAGAGGATTTTGTTGCCTAGTTGCGGTGTCAGGTCAGTCTGTATTGGCCGGTATGTGTTTTCGTCGGTGAGCAGTGCCTGTGCCTTGGAGATGTAGTCCCTTTTGTTCAGTATCACTGTCATGCACCCTTTGTCTGTGGGTAGTATTGTGATATTCTTGTCCTTCTTCAATCCTTCCAGGGCCTGTCTTTCCAATGTGTTGAGTTCGCTCCTTCTGGTTAGTGTCGGGATTACTGTTGTCTTATTGTTTGTTGTGTTTCTTCGTTGATATTGTTGGTCCTTAGTGTGGCTTCCAGTGTGGCTAGGAATTCCGTTTTGTTGGCGTCCCTCTAGTTGTAGTTCAGTCCTCAGGTGAGAACGGCTTTTTCCGTGTCTGTCAGTTTCCTGTCAGAGAGGTTTCCTTTCCAGGTGTCTGATCTGTTGTTGTTTTTGTGGGTAAGTGTGGCTAGCTTGGCTTGAAAGGTCTGTCTTTTCTTAGCTCTTGTGGTCTGTTGGCTGATGTTGATAGCTCATTCCATGTCCATTGTCCAGTCTTGATTGGTAGCTTCCAGGAATAAAGTTTTTTGGCGCGTAATTTCTCTGTTGTATCTATGGAGCCGGTTGTGTGCGTCGTTTATCATTACCCTTACCATCTTGCGGCCGTTTTGTTCTGTTGTTTTGCGGGCTCGTGGGTTGTTGATGGGTGGGTTGTATCTCACACTGCGTGAAAATACCTGGTTCAATTCAACTGGGACAACACCAAAATCCTGGGACAAGCTAAGCAGAGTCAGGCACGGGAATTCCTAGAAGCCTGGCACTCCACAAAGAAAGCCATTAGTAAACACATAGAACTCGACCCCATATACACTCGACTATGAAGGAAAACCGAAAGGAAGGCAATCCAGCTCAGCGCACTCCAGAGTTTAAAAACCAGGCGGGAAAACACACCGATGCTTCATCGGAGGCTGCACTGATGATGTTACCCAGCATGGTAACGAAATGTCTGTGGAACAACAAACCAGCTGGGCGAGCTAACCAACCTCAACACCCACAACCCGAGCTACCAATCTACTCCAAAACCTTAGAGCATACAGAGACAATTTTAGAAGTATATAATGTTGATGCAAAGATTCGAAAATACATAGTTACACAACAGAAAACAATGGTTTAACTTACTCTGAAACATGTCCAGGTGCCAGTGAGCCCATGAATCCACATTGAGCACCAAGTAGTGCCAGAACTGTACATGAATTGGAAGCATTTCCACCCCGTTGCCATATCTGAGACAAACATCTAAAAATTAAATCCATGTGAGAATTGGAAGTAAATTATACAATTTCAAACAATGTTTCTACTGTTAATAGAATTTCTGTACTAAATGGATTCTAATTTTTTTTTCTCTTCACTCATGGAATCTGGGCATTGCTGGCTAGGACAGCATATATTGCCAGTCCCTACGTGCCCTTGAGATGCTGGCGTGAACTGCTGCCTTGAGCCACTGCTGATGTGCTGTAGGTTGACCCACAAAGCCATTAGGGAAGAAATTCCATTATTTTGACCCAGCAACACTAAATGAATGGTTATATATTTTCACGTCAGGATGCTGAGTGGCTTGGCAGAGAGCTTGCAAGTGGTGAAGGTGCTTAGGGTCTTCAATCAATTTCTACAGTGTATCTTGTACACATAGCTGCTTCTGATTATCAGTCAAGGGAGCGGATGTTTGAAGATGTTGTGCCAATGAAGTGGGTTGCTTTGCCCTGGATGCTGTCAAGCTTCTTCAATGTTGTTCGCCCAGCTCTCATCTATACAAGTCTGCACTGACATATTTTGCACTTCCATACTAAAACAGTCTTCACTTACAGGATCTGTATCCCTCTATTCATTTCTTATTGAATGCTGCTATTGTGTCTGCTTCTACCACCTCCTCTGCAGCACGTTCCAGGCACTCACCAACCTTTATGTGAAAAACTTGCCTAGCACATCTTTTTTAAACTCCATCCACCACCCCCTCCCGCACCTTGAACCTGTGTTCCCTCGTAATTAACCCCTCCACCCTGGGAAAAAAGCCTCATACTTTCTACTTTATTCAAGCCATTCACAATCTTTTAAACTTCTATCAGATCTGCCCTCAAACAACTGCATTCCAGTGAAAACAAACCCAGTCTATCCAACCTTTCTTCATAGCTAAAATTCTCCAGACAAGGCAACATCCCAACAAACCTTTTCTGTTCCCTTTCCAAAGCTTCCACATCCTTCTGGTAGTGTGGTGACCAGAACTGTATGCAATATTCCAAATATGGCCTCACTAAAGTTCTATAAAACTGCAGCATAACTTGCCTATCCTTATACTCAATGCCCCTTCCAATGAAGACAGGCATGGCATTGTCTTTTTTAGTACCTTACCTACCTGTGCAGCCACCTTCAGTAGTCTGCAGACCTTCACACCCAGATCCCTCTGCATGTCAATACTCCTAAGGGTTCTGCCATTCACTGTATAATTTCCACCTGCACTTGACCTTCCAAAATGCATCACCTCACATTTGTCTGGTTTAAACTCCAGCTGCCATTTTCCTGCCCATGCTTCCAACTGATTTATGTTTTGCTGTATCCTCTGACAATCCTCCTCACTATCCACACCTCCACCAATCTTTGTATCATCAGCAAACTTACTAATTAGACCAACCACATTTTCTTCCAAATCATTTATATAGATCTCAATCAGCAGAGGTCCCAGCATTGATCCCTCTGGAACACCATTAGTCACAACCCTCCACTCCAAAAAGCATCCTTCCACCACTATGCTCTGTCACACATGAATAAACCTTTTCTGTATCCAGAGACAGTAGGAACTGCAGATGCTGGAGAATCCGAGACAACAAGGTGCAGGGCTGGATGAACACAGCAGGCCAAGCAGCATCATAGGAGCAGAGAGGCTGACATTTCGGGCCTAGACTCACCTTTACTGTAAGTTTGGATCAGAAATTGGCTAGCTGTAAGATTGGATCAGAAATTGGCTAGCTGTAAGTTGGATCAGAAATTGGCTAGCTGTAAGCTTGGATCAGAAATTGGCTGGCTGTAAGAAGACAGAGGGTGGTGGTTGATGGGAAATGTTCATCCTGGAGTTCAGTTACTAGTGGTGTACCTCAAGGATCTCTTTTGGGGCCACTGCTGTTTGTCATTTTTATAAATGACCTGGATTAGGGCGTAGAAGGATGGGTTAGTAAATTTGCGGATGACATCAAAGTCAGTGGAGTTGTGGATAGTGCAGAAGGATGTTGTAGGTTACAGAGGGACATAGATAAGCTGCAGAGCTGGGCTGAGAGATGGCAAATGGAGTTTAATGCGGAAAAGTGTGAGGTGATTCACTTTGGAAGGAGTAACAGGAATACAGAGTACTG
>NW_025972998.1:0-9337 GCF_021869965.1 Rhincodon typus
CCACTGATGCTGCTTGGCCTGCTGTGTTCATCCAGCTCTACACCTTGTTATCTAACAATTAATCCGGCTCTTTTATCGTCAGTATTACATTTTTTTGTTTCCTTTTCCAATGGCCTTTTGAAAGTTAATGTTCAATCTGATTACACCTCCCTTTCAGGCAATGGCATTTCCTATCGTAGCAAATGATTGTGTAGAAACAAAATCACCTCACAATTCCACGCAGCTTTTGCATGAAATATTTTATACCTGTTTACCAAAACTTCTACCAGTACAGAGAGTTTCTCCTTGTGTGCTTTGTAGAATGCCTCTCATAGTTTTGAGCATCTGTTAAGTCTCCACTTAACCTTTACTGCCTGAATGGTGCCACTTTCTCTCATCTGTCCAGTTAATTGAAAGCTCTCGATCCTCTCTGAATCTCTTCACCTTCTCCATGGCCTTGAAAGCCTTTCTAGAGTATGGCGTGTACAACAATTCTTACGTTCCTATTATCAAGGAATTCAAATGATGATGCAAAGCTATGCAAGGTTATCGTTCTGCAGACACATAAAGGAGGCTATTTGTTCCAACCTCTACTTCCTTTTTCAGTCTCCACATAATGGTATTAATAATGACTGTATCATTGCTTTGTTCTGAATGAATGAACTCGAATTTATGTGGTGCTACCACAGCCTCAGTAGGTTCAAAGGTGCTTTTCAGCAAAGAGTCATAGAGTTGTAAAGCATGGAAACAGACTCTGGTCCAATTTGTCCATGCTGACCAGATATCCCAAACTCATCTGGTCCCATTTGTCACCAATTGGCCCATATCCCCCTAAAACGCTTTCTATTCTTGATGCTTTTTAAATGTTTTTATTGTACCAGCCTCCTCCACCACCTCTGTCAGCCCATTCCATACACGCACCAACTTCTGCATGAAAATGTTACCCCTCAGGCCTCTTTTAAATGTTCGTCTCTCTCACCTTAAACCTATGCCTTCTAGTTTTGGACTCCCCTACCCTGGGAAAAAGACCTTGGCCATATAAATCACTGCTTTAATATAGACAAACACAACAGCTAATCTATGTACAGCATGATCCCAGAAACAACAGTGGAGTAAGTGGCCAGAAATTATTTTTGTTGATAGTTCAGCATCGGTTGAGCCATAAATATTCCTGGTCATAAGGTGATCTCTCTTGCTCTGCATCAAATACTTCCCTGTAAAAACCATACCTTTCTTACTTTTCTGTATTTTTTTGATTGTGGGCTGAATTAGGGAAAAACACCACAGGATTGAGGGAGGAATTACTTCCCTTTCAAAAATAAACTTATACAGTGAGTTTGTGAGTCATGTTTACACTGCTGTCTTGTTCAAGCACTGGGGGAAGCTGAATGTAAATGGGCATGTGTCTCCAAAGTGAGATTCGGCCAGCAAGAGGTGACTGGTTTGGTTTGTGGAGTTATGACCAGTTGTTGATGCCAAAGGCCATCAGTCTGACAGCATAAATTTGATTGGCTTTTGGATAGCTGAACAACTTGTGAATGTGAATGCTATTGGCAGAAACCTTAGGACTGCAGCAAGGCCACATGGTGAATCTGTCTCCTCAGTAAAATACCTAAATACCGAAAGACATTTTTTCCTCACCAGTCACTGTAACCTGTGGCCTTTTACCATAAACTAAGCGACTTTGTAGTTGCTGTACCAATCACCTGTGCCTCCCACAAAAAAGTTAAAATCACCTGCAAAAGACAAATTTTAAAAAATGGGTCATCCAAAAGGTAAAGAGTGGATATGAGATAGCCGTGGCAGATGAGGTTAAGGATAATTCAAAGTACATTATTTGCAATTAGAGAAAGTGGATCAACAAGATTGTCTTTATGTTGAACCTCAGGAGATAGGAGAGAAGATAAATGAATATTTTGCATCAGTTTTTGCTGTGGAGAAAGAAATGGAGGTGAGAGAATTCAGGGAACTAAATATTGATGTTTTGAAAACAGTTCACATTACAGAAGAGGAAGTGCTGGAGGTCTTAGGAAACATAAAGGTGGATAAATCTTGGGACCTGATCAAGTGTGTCCCAGCATGTTGTGGGAAGTTACAGTGGAAATTGTGGTGCCGTGAGCAGAAATATTTCTATCATCTGTACCAATGGGTGAGGAGCCAGAGGATGGGAGTGTGGCTAACGTGCCTTTATTTAAGAAAGGCTGTAAGGAGAAGCATGGAAACTATCGCCCGATGAGCCTGACATCAGTGGGTACGTTGTTGGTGGTGATTTTAGAAAATAGGATTTACGTGCATTTCTTTTTCTATTCATTTGTGGGATGTGGGTGTCACTGGCTGGCCACCATTTCTTACCCATCCCTAGCTGCCATTGAGAAGGTGGTGGTGAGCTGCCTTCTTGAACCTCTGCAGTCCTCCTGCTGTGGGTTAACCCAAAATGCCATTAGGGAGGGAATTCCAGGATTTTGACCCAGTGACAGTGAAGGAACGGTGATATATTTCCAAGTCAGGATGGTAAATGGCTTGGAGGGGAACTTGGACATAGTGGTGTTCCCATATGTCTGCTGCCCTTGTTCTTCTAGATGGAAGATGGAAGTAGGTTTGGAAGGTGCTGTCTGAGGATATTTGGTGAATTTCTGCAGTGCATTTTGTAGACCTACACACTGCTGCTACTAAATATTGGTGGTGGAGGGAGTGGTTGCTTGTGGATAAAGTGCCAATCAAGTAGGTTGCTTAGTCCTGGATGGTGTCAAGCTTCTTGAGTGTTGTTGGGGCTGCACTCATCCAGGCAAGTGGGGAGTATTCCATCACACTCCTGACTTGTGCCTTGTAGATGGTGAATAGGCTTTGAGGAGTCAGGAGGTGAGTTCCTCGCTGCAGTATTCCCAGCTTCTGGCCTGCTCTTGTAGCCACTACATTCATGTGTGAATCCAATTGAGTTTCTAGACAATGATAACCCCCAGGATGTTGATAGTGGGGGATTCAGTGGTGGTAACACCATTGAATATCGAGGGATGGTGGTTAGATTATCTCTTATTGGTGATGGTCATAGCCTGGCATTTATGTGGCATGAATGTCACTCGCCACTTGTCAGCCCAAGCCTGGATATTGTCCAGATCTTGTTGCTTTTGAACATGGACTGCTTCAGTAGCTGAGGAGTCACAAATGGTGCTGAACATTGTGCAATCATCAGCGAACATCCCCACATCTGACCTTGTGATGGAGGGAAGGTCATTGATGAAGCAGCTGAATATTGTTGGGCCAAGAGCATTTCCCTGAGGAACTCCTGCAGAGATGTCCTGGAGCTGAGATGATTGACCTCCGACAACCACGACCATCTTCCTATGTGTCATTTGGAAAAACAAGGACTGATTAGGGATAGTCAGTATGATTTTGTACGAGGGAAGTTGTGTCTCATAAACTTGAGAGAGTTTTTTGAGGAAATGACCAAAATGATTGAGGGCAGAACAGTGTTTATGAAATGGACTTTAGTAAAGCCTTTGATAAGGTTCCACGTGGTAGACTGATTAGTAAAGTTAGATCACGTGGGATTCAGGGTGAGATTGCCGATTGGATACAAATTTGCTTGATCGTAGGAGACAGAGGGTAGTGGTGGAGGCTTGTTTTCAGACTGGAGGCCTGTGACCAGCTGTGTTACACAGGGATCGATATTGGGTCCACTTTTGTTTTTCATTTATGTGAATGATTTGGAGGAGAATATAGGAGGCATGGTTAGTAAATTTGCAGATGACACCAAAATTGGTGATATAGTGTATAGTGAAGAAATTATCTAAGATTACAAGGAGATTTGGATCAAATGGAATAATGGGCTGAGGAGTAGCAGATGCAGTTTAATTTGGATAAATGCAAGGCATTGCATTTTGGGAAAACAAACAAGGGCAGGACTTATGCAATTCATGGTAGGGCCCCAGCTAGTGTTGTAGAACCTAAGGGTTCAGATACGTAATTCTTTGAAGTATGTGTCACATGCAGACAGGATGGTTAATAAGGTGTTCAGCACACTTGTCTTCATTACTCAGAGTACAGGAGTTGGGACATCATGTTGAGGTTGTTCAGGATGTTAGTGAGACCTCTTCTGGAGTACTGTGTGCAGTTCTGGTAAGCGGGTAACAGAAAGAATATTATTAAGCTGGAGAGGGTTCAGAAAAGATTTACCAGGATGTTGCTGGGAATGGAGGGGTTGATTTATTAAAACAGGCTGGAACTTTTCTAACTGGAGCTTAGGAGGTTGAGGAGTGACCTTATAGAGGTTTACAAAATCATGAGGGTCCTGGATAAGGTGAATAGCCAAGAGTCTTTTCCCTATGGTGGAGGAGTTCAAAACTAGAGGAAATATTGTTAAGGTGAGAGGAGAAAGATTTAAAAAGGACTTTTTTTACCCAGAGTGTGGTTGGTGTATGGAATGAGCTGCCAGAGGAAGTGATGGATGCAAATGCAGTTACAACGTCTAAAAGATATTTGGATAAGTTCATAAATAAGCAATGTTTGGAGGGATATGGGCCAAGTGCAGGCGTATGCGACTAGGTTAGCTTGGGAACATGGTCAGCATGGACTGGTTGGACCGAAGGGTCTGTTTCCGTGCTGTATGACTCTAACGTCTCAGAGAACTATGTGGGTTGGGGCCACTGAATGTGTTCCACAGTGTCTTTTTTGCCCGTCCACCTATCATACAATTCTTTTTGTATCTGCATGCAAGTATTACGGTTTAGAAAGGGATTAGGGTTTTAACTGGTGGAGTTAGATATCTAAAATTCATAGTTGCTAACAAAACCAGAAGTTGTTGGAGAATCTCAGCAGGTCTGGCAGCATCTGTGGGAAGAAAGAAAAGTTAACGTTACAAGTGCAGTGGCTCTTCATCAAAACTAATAGCAACTCCGAAAAAGTGGTATTTGTGCTAAAGCCAAAGTGAGGGAGGTGGGGGAAGGACAGAGGTGAGCGGATAGCTGGAGATGGGACCGAGAGAGAAGCATAAAATGGGTAGGTAAACAAAGAGATTATGGATGGCAGGCCAGGACAGGAGAAAAGCTGAATGTGATAATAAGAGCTAAGAATAGGAGAAAATGGGTGAGCTGTATTGAATGCAACCCATATAATAATGTGATATTGGGCCGAGGGGGTAAGTGAGAATGGGTGCCTGTGCTAAAAGCAAACCATGTCACAACAGGGCCAGGTGTGGGGCCTGGGTACAAAAACATGTAAGGATGGAATCAGGCTCTAAAGTAATTGAAACCAATGTTGAGTCTTAGGGGCTGCAGGGTCCCCAAGTGGAGAATGAAATGTTGTTCTTCAAGCTGAGGCTCACTGGAACAAAGCAGCAGGCCTGCAACAGAAATGTTTGCCAGGGAACATGGTGGTGTGCTGAATTGGCAAGCAACTGGAAGTTGAAAATCATTTTTGTGGACAGAACGTAGGTGTTCTGCAAAGCGGTCACCTAGTTGCGCTTTGTCTCCCCAGTGTGGAGGAGACCACATTCTGAGCAGTGAATGCTGCAGACTAGATTGAGTGAAGTGTAGGTAAAGCTCTGCTTCACTTGGAAGGTGTGCCTGGGGCCTTGGATAGAGGATGGAGGAGATAAACAGGAAGGTATTACACCTTCAGCAATTGCATGGCTAGGTGTCATGGGAGTATGAAGAGATGTTGGGAATGGAGGAGAACTGTACCAGTGCCCCAGAGGGAACAATCCTTGCGGAATGCTGAGAAGGGAGGAGAGGGGAGGGGAATATGCCTGGTTGTGGCATCTCATTGGAGGTGATGGAAATGGCGGCTGACGATCCTTTGGATGTGGAGGCTGGTGGGATGGTAAGTGAGGATCAGAGGACCCTATCATTGTTATGGGAGCCATGATGTGGAGGTGCTGGTGTTGGACTGGGATGGACAAAGTCAGAAGTCATACAACACCCCAGGTCATAGTTCAACAGGTTTATTTCAAATCATAAGCTTTTGGAGCACTGCTCCTTTGTCAGGTGAAGTGGAGAGAAGCGCACAGGCACAGGATTAATATGCAGAGAGATAATGCCAAAATAATTCCAGGTAGAATCATCATCATAGAATCCTTACAGTGTGGAAACAGGCCACTTGGCCCAAAAAGTCCACACCAACCCTCAGAGCGTCCCACCCAGACCCAGACCAATCCCCCCCATAACCCACCCAATCTACACATCCCTGAACACTATGGGTAATTAATTAAGAGTGTCAAAAGATACGTGCAAATAGTGTCAACAGGCTGAATAACAAGTCTTTGCAGGTGATCAAAATTATAGTTTTAAGGACAGAAACCTGCTTTCTGCTAACCTGAGTCTATCAGACAGATAAATTGGGGACTTTGTGTACTTTGATAAATTTTTTAACTTCTGTGATGATTCTGGGAATAATAAGGCTTCTTTCTCAGTGTGCTACTCCAGTCAGACATAACATTTGGGATCAAGTTGATCAGGAGAAAGAATACATCAGCTCAAAAATAAACAAATGTTAAGACACAAGATGTTTACGTGACCTGCTGTGATAGGGCCCACACAGGTGAAGAGATGTCAAGCTATTAGATGCCCTGGCCCTACTAAATATTTTCAGCATCTTCTGATGTCCTGCATCTCCAGTATTTTGCTTTTTTTATATGGGGTGCTGCATCCTCTCTCTGCTGACCTCGGCCAGGGCAATACACGGGAGCAGCAAGTGATCATCCAAACCTTCTCCTCCTTTTAGTCAACCAGTGACCACTGATGCTGAGCAAGACCTAATACTCTTCAAGGAGCTTTCATCATGTCTTTGATCTTTTAATTATCCCCTTTTTTACACCTCATGTCCAAAGTTTTTATCACTGATCAATGAAAGCAGTTGAAGAAAATGGGAAAACATTTGTTTTCAGTCTCTCCTGATATGTCTTCCGGGTTCTTTGCAATACTGTCCACGCTCCTTCTGTTCCTGGAAACCCCAAGACAAGCTAGGAGATGTTACAAAAGGTGCAGAATAAATTAACCAAGCCCATAATCATAGAGTCATAGAGTTATACAGGATAGGAGAGGCCCTTCAGCCCATTGAGTCTACGTCAATCCATCTGCACTAATCCCACTTCCCAGCACTTGCCCCATAACCTTTAATGTTATGACATTTTCAAAAGTTCATCCACAAACCATTTAAAGTTTGTGAAGTTTCCAACCTCAACTATCCTCCTGGGCTGTGCATTCGAGACCACCACCACTCTCTGGGTGAAAGTTTCCACAAATCCTTTCTAACCTCCTACACTTGCCCTCAAAATTATGCTCCCACATTATTGATCCTTTAACTAAAGGGGTGACCCTTTTATCCTGTCCATTCCCCTCGTAATCTTATACACCTCAATCTCATTCCCTTTCAACCTTCTCTGCTCCAAAGAAAATGATCCAAGCTTATCCAGGCTTTCTTCATAGCTGAGCTGTTCCATTCTAGGCAACATGTTGGTGATCATCCTCTGCACCTTTCAACGTAATCACATCTTTTGTATAGTGTGGTGACCAGAACTGCCCACGGTACAACAGCTGTGGCCTAACCAAAGTCCCGTACAGCTCCAATGTGACTTCCCTGCCCCTATAATGTATGCCATGATTGATAAAGGCAAGCATTCCATGGGCCTTCTTAACTGCCCTGTTAACCACCTTCAGGGATCTGTGGACAAGCACCCCAAGATCTCTGAGAGATAGTAAGAACTGCAGATGCAAGAGTCAAAGATAACACAGTGTGGTGCTGGAGGAACACAGCAGGCCAGTCAGCATCAGAGGAACAGGACCCTTCTTCATGCTGCCTGGCCTGCTGTGTTCCTCCAGCTCCACACTGTGTTATCTTTCACCCCAAGATCTCGCTGTTCCTCTGAGCTTCCCAGTATCCTGCCATTCATTGAGTACTCCCTTGTCTTGTTACTTCTTCCAAAGTGCCTTACTGGTATTTGAAGTGATGATGACATGACTTAACCCATTTGACAGTCTGCTCATTCCTTCAAACGTGACTCCCCTGTTGGATGGTTGTATGTGCAGATGCTATCTGGGTTCAACACTAATGGTTGCCATGGTTGGTTATCACCTTGGAACCTGGGGGATTTGGATTTGGTCAGGAAGAGCAACCACTTGGAAAAGTTCTCCACTTGAGTAGATTTAAAGGAATTAAAGTGAGAAGCTGATAAATGCAGGTCATCGCACATGAAGAGACACAGCTCAGAATCCATTTCAAACCTCCATAAAAATGATTGTATTATGTACATTTAAAAAAAAACCAGAATACGGACTGGAAGCTGCAGGGCTATAAAAAAATTAAACCATTCCTGTCCTTACAGGTCGAAAGAAGAATTCCACTGGCAGATTTTTAGAGGCATAAACTATTGGAATGACAACGGTTGCTATAAATAAAACATGTGCTGCTTGATAGATAACTCAAAGCGTATTGCAGGGCATCAGTTCAGTCAAGGGGTTCAGATGATTAACGTGAATATTGTAAGAGCCCAGCATTAAATTTTGTTTCCCTGTATTTATAATCTATTACTAGAACATAGAACATAGAACATTACAGCGCAGTACAGGCCCTTCGGCCCTCGATGTTGCGCCGACCTGTGAAACCAATCTGAAGCCCATCTAACCTAAACTATTCCATGATCATCCATATGTTTATCCAATGACCATTTAAATGCCCTTAAAGTGGGCGAGTCTACTATTTTTGCAGGCAGGGCATTCCACGCCCTTACTACTCTCTGAGTAAAGAACCTACCCCTGACATCTGTCTTATATCTATCACCCCTCAATTTAAAGCTATGTCCCCTCGTGCTAGCCATCACCATCCAAGGAAAAAGGCTCCCACTGTCCACCCTATCTAATCCTCTGATCATCTTGTATGTCTCTATCCAGTCACCTCTTAACCTTCTTCTCTCTAACGAAAACAGCCTCAAAACCCTCAGCCTTTCCTCATAAGACCTTCCCTCCATACCAGGCAACATCCTGGTAAATCTCTTCTGCACCCTTTCCAATGCTTCCACATCCTTCCTATAATGCGGTGACCAGAACTGTACGCAATACTCCAAGTGCGGCCGCACCAGAGTTTTGTACAGCTGCAACATGACCTCATGGATCCGAAACTCAATCCCTCTACCAATAAAACCTAACATACTGTACGCCTTCTTAACAACGCTATCAACCTGGGTGGCAACTTTCAGTGATCTATGCACATGGACACCGAGATCTCTCTGCTCATCCACACTACCAAGAATCTTACCATTAGCCCAGTACTCTGTATTCCTGTCACTCCTTCCAAAGTGAATCACCTCACACTTTTCCGCCTTAAACTCCATTTGCCACCTCTCAGCCCAGCTCTGCAGCTTATCTAT
>NW_025972999.1:0-9337 GCF_021869965.1 Rhincodon typus
GTTCATCCAGCTCTACACCTTGTTATCTTACACCTTAACTATATTGGCACTGATATTGTCACAGGTATATTTGCTAAAGCTGTTGGGGATGTTTTAAAACAACTTGTCAAGGGGATGGGAACCTGAAGAATAATCCTGATTGGAAGAAAGTAAAATTAGCCACAGGAAACAGGAAAGCTGATAGGGAGAATAGAAAACAGAAGAGACAAAGCTGAGCATTGTTTTGAATGCCTTGAAAGTGGAATGATATCAAAAAGACCAAGTTAATGGCAGTCTATATGATTGCATGCATAATTCACAACAAGATCTAAAGGACCAGATGGAGACACATGGGTATGACCTAATTGCCATTATATGGCTGTATGGGGACCAGAACTGGGAACTGAATATTCAACTCCAGGAAGGACAGGCAGGAAGGTAAATGAGGTGGAATTGTGCTGATAATAAGAGATGGGATCAATACATTAGTGAGGGAGGATCATAGACTGAAAAATTGGGTTGGGTGAAATTAAGAAATAGCAAGGGGCACAGACATTGGTTGGAGGCATTTGCAGGCCACCAAATAGTAGTGTTAATGTTGGGCATGGTACAAATCAGAAGATGACAGAAGCTGTGGCATAGGCAACACAACCATAATGGGACACCTCAATTTGCACATAGACTGAATTAACAGCTGAGCACTCCAGCTGTGGAGGGTGAGTTTCAGCAGCATTTTATGGATTGTTTTCCAGAGGGGTATGCTTAGGATCCATCTGGAGGACAGACCATTTTAGCTCTAGCAATACGTAATGTAAAAGGGCTAATTAACAACCCTGTTGTGAAAGAACCTTTAGAGATGAGTAACCACAATATGATTGAATTTTAATTATATTTGAATGTAAGGTAGTTCAATCTGAAGCAAGGGTGTTATTTTTGAGGGAAGTTAAGAATTTATGATGTACGAATTTGCTGAACTGGATTGGGAAATTATGTTAAAAGGTTTGGCTGTACATAGGCAGTAGACAGTCTTTAAAGAACGATTACATGGCTGACAGCAACTATATATTCTTTCAAGGTTATCTACTTTTAGGATGTCGCTGACATAATTGATAAATGAATGTAGTGTATTTCAGTTTTCATAAGGCTTTTGATAAGAGTTAGCCAAATTAAAGCACATGGTATAGGAGATAATGTAATGACATAGATTAATGATTGGCTATAGACAGGTAATAGCATGGAAATAAATGGGTCATTCTCATGTTGAGAGATTGTGTTTAGTGGGGTACTAGGGCACCAGATAGTCACAATATACATCAATGATTTGAGGGTGAGGACCAAATATAATACTTCTAAATTTGCAGATGATACAAAGCTAAGCAGAAATGCGTGTTATGAAGAAGATGTAAAACAGTTTCAAGAGGATTTGGACTGGCTTAGAGAGTGGGCAAGAAGAAGGCAGAAGCAACATAATGTGGAAAAATGTGAGGCTATCCACTTTGGTAGGAGGAACAGATATGCAGAGTATTTCTTAAATGGTGAGAGTTTATAAGGTATAGATAAGCAAAGTGACTTGTCAATAATTTACTGAAGGCTAACTTATAGGTGCCATAAGCCATTCGGACAGCTAATGGAATGTTAGCCTATATTGTAAGAGGATTTGAACATAGGAGTAGTGAAGTCTTGCTTCAGTTTAACAGAAGTTTGGTTAGACCACACCTATAGTACAGTGGTCAGCTTTAGTCTCCTTATCTCAGGAAAGATATTGCCATCAAGGGACTGCAACAAAGGTACATCAGACTTGTTCCCAGGATGATAGGACTGTTCTATGAAGAGAAAGTTGACAAATTCAGCCTATGATCTCTAGAGTTTCAAAGAATGAGAGATGATCTGATGCCTACAAAATATTTAAAGGAATAGGTAAAGTAGATGCAAGTAAGTTGTTTCCCCTGGTTGGGGTGTCTAGAACCGCGAGGGCATGAAAGAGATGCTATTTAAGATCAAGATATGGAGAAATTCTTTCCCTTAGTGTTTTGTGAACTTCTGGAATTCTCTGCCACAGAGGGCTACGGAAGCTCACTCTTTGAGTATCAAAGGGCATCAAAATGTATAATCAGCCATGATGTATTATATGGTAGAGTAAACTTAATGGGCTGAATGGCCTACTCCTGTTGCTATGTTCTTAACTCACAGTGTTCATGTTCCCCTTTGCTGTATGCAAATTGATTTCTGTGTTTCCCTGCATTGTAATAGAGACTACATTTCCAAAATAATTAGTTCATTGAAAAACTTTAGGACACTTTGAGGTTGAGAAGGTTACTCAGTTATTGTAATTTTTTTTCTATGATGCCATTTTCATATCATGCACATTTTTTCTTAAGAAATCCCTGTAATGTAATTATCGACATTTTTCCACCGTCAGTGAGCAATATAAATGCAAATTTTCATCATGCTTGAAGTATTCTACAGCAAAGGTACTATAAGAAACAAATGATCAGATTGTCCATAATTGATGTATGGATGGAGTGTGGTGAGATCTTTTAAAGAGACAAACTGCCCTCATTTTAATACCCCATCCAAAAGGCAGTGGGTTGAATTTTACCAAAAATCTGCTCGGTTTCAATTTCAGGGATTTTCATGGAGACGTTCTGTCCATGAACCTTGGTAAGTTTTCTCACAATTCTTTGTTGCTCACCTCGTTGTATAAGTACTATTTCTCTATAGCCCCCACTCACCACTGCTGTGACCTTCCACTATTCCCACCATTGGTACCATATTTTCAACCCCAGCTATGGAACAAATCAACCACTGCCAGCCAGGAACCGCCATTCTCATTTGCAGTGTTGGACGTATCACCCCAGAAATGGCCTACAGAGGCACGATTTGCTGACTGAGATCTGGAGGTAGTGGTGGGCAGGATGGTGGAGAGGCAGTCCAATCTTTTTCCTCAGGATCACAGCAGAAGACCGAGCCAGACCCTGTCAACCTGATTTGAAGTTGGCACCCAGGTCAGTATAGTGTCCACTCTCTGAAGGAACATACAGCAAGAAGGTTCATGCCCCTCTGCCTTCCATTAGATGGAGTACCACCATCTTCTCTCTGCTACATCACACTAACTCTAAGTCTGCTACTTCACTCACCTTCCACCAAGGCTCATGTTAAGCAGCATTTTCACTCAGTTACTCCCATTCACCTCAACCTGATAGACCCCTCACCCTATAAGTGAGCTGCTGTGGCTAGTGACTCACTCTGGACACCTTACCTCCTTTACCCCACTTACATCAGCATTTACAGCTGTGCTAGACACTTCTATCTCAATTTCTTATTCTCAGAAGGAAAGTATAACAAGCTAAGGGACAGCACGGTGGCTCAGTGGTTAGCGCTGCTGCCTCACAGCACCAGGGATCCGGGTTCGATTCCACCCTCGGGCGACTGTCTGTGTGGAGTTTGCACATTCTCCCTGTGTCTGCGTGGGTTTCCTCCGGGTGCTCCGGTTTCCTCCCACAGTCCAAAGATGTGCAGGCTAGGTGGATTGGCCATGCTCAATTGCCCATAGTGTTCAGGGATGTATAGACTCGGTGGGTTATAGGGGAATGGGTCTAAGTGGGATGCTCTGAGGTTCGGTGTGGACTTGTTGGGCCAAAGGGCCTGTTTCCACACTGTAGGGATTCTATGAAATCATAGCAGTAAGATGCACTTGCAGTTAGGATTACACAGGCAATGCAGGCCGCTGCAACATTAAAATATTTACAGTCACTGAAATGTGATTTCATGTGACTCAGTTCCATTGTGTGAGGTTGGCAAAGAAGTTCTGCCTATGTTGTTTTGGCTGATTCAGCTGGACTCTAGATACTGAAGGTGTTGCCAGACCTGCTGGGTTTCTCCAGCACTTCAGTGTTTTATTTCAGGGCTGCAGCACCCTTAGTACTTGGCTTCAGTCCTCATATTCTCACTCAGTCCAATGATGCAGCCCTCACGGATCCTCATTGTCTATCACAAAACCTCCACCAGAGAATCCAAGGCTTAAATGCTGTCCCTCATCTGCATGGAACTGAAATGAACCTCTAGACATGACCTGAATGGAAACCTGATGCAGAGGATGCATGGCCCCACAGTCCCCATTGGATGAAGATTGCAGTTACACTAGTCACCACGACATATCTTTCTGAGTGTCACCTCTAAACAGAGTTCAGCACCACTGCACCCTCTCTCATCTGCAAGGCATTCAATGGAAAGACAAGTAGCTGTCGTTCTCATGCACCTTTGCCACGTCATGAGGACACTTATGGCTACAACCTCTGTACGAGGAGGCTGCTCCACATCCACTGGTCTTCCAGACGTGTGCTTTTTATCCATTCCTTTGGACACCCTAAGTGCAGCGCCCTCAGAGATTGGCAGTGGCTTTTGTATCTGAATGCACTGAGGATGGTTCCATTGAGCTCATGCAGGTGATATCAGAAATAGGGTAACTTCTTGATAATGCAATTAGTTAACAGTTGCAGCATATTTAATAGATTTGTATAGTATAGACAGAGTGGTAAAAACTTTGAGATGGAATACAATGTTGGGAAATGTAAGGTGTGCATTTTGGTAGGTAGAATAGAGGAGCTGAATATGAAATAAAAACCGAAAGAACTGCAGATGCTGTAAATCAGGAACAAAAACAGAAGTTGCTGGAAAAGTTCAGCAGGTCTGGCAGCATCTGTTAGGGAAAAAACAGAGTTAATGTTTTGGGTCCCGTGACCCTTCCTCAGAACTAGTTCACCAGACCTGAACTGTTAACTCTGTTTTTTCCTTCACAGATGCTGCCAAACCTGCTGAATTTTTCCAGCAACTTTGTTTTTGTAGGATCTGAATATTATTTGAATGGAGAAAGACTGCAGAGTGCTGCAGCATAGATGGATTTGGGGTACCTTATGCATAAATTCCAAAAAGCTAGCATCCAAGTTCAGCGGTTAATGAGGAGGGCAAATGGAATTTTGGCCTTTATTTTGAAGGGAATGCAGTATAGAAACAGGGAGGTTTTGCTAAAACTATACAAGGTGGCAGTTAAATCACACCTGGAATACTGTGAACAGTTATGGGCCCCTCATCCAAGGAAAGATCTATGGGCAATGGAGGCAGTTCAGAGAAGCTTCACTAGATTGATCTTGGGTATGGAAGAGTTTCCTTATGAGAGATTGAACAGTTTGGCTTATACTCGTTGGAATTTAGAAGAACGAGAAGAGACTTTATTGAAATATATAAGGTTCTTAGGGAACTTGACAGGGTCGATGCTGAGAGGTTGTTTCTTCATGAGGGAGATTCTCAGACCAGAGGGAAAGATCTCAGAATAAGGGGTGTTCTGATTAAGATGGAGATGGAGGAGGATTTCATTTCTCTCAGACGGTAGTGAATCTATGGAATTCTTTACCACAGAAGACTGTAGAGGTTGTGTTGTTAAGTACATTAAAGGCTGAGATAGATAGATTTTTAATCTGTAAGGGAATCCAGGGCTCTGGGGAAAAAGTAGGAAAGTGAAGTTGAGGATTATCAGGCAGGGTGGGCCAAATGGCCTGGTTCTGCTCTTATGTCTTATAGCCTTACCTAAAATACACAGGCAGTACTCTTCTACAACCACCCGACTCAGGTAAAAGAGCTATTGCCAAGACACAATTAACACCTTTAATTAAAAACACCTTCAGTGTGCCAAGACAGAAAAGTCACACGCCAAGCATTAAAAGTGATTTAAGAAATAGTAGTAAAAGCAATTGGCAGCAAAGGAACATGATTTATGAAAATGTCTGCAGATGTTTTCTGGCTGGTGTTTCTCTATAGAACCAACCAACAGGATACACTGATCAATAATGAGAAATGATGTGTAACTTTTACATTTCTCCAAAGCTGCTTTAAATGTTAAATTTTAACAGCAAACCCATGCCAAACTGGAAATGTTCTAGGAGTAAAATTTCAGTGCGGAAGATTTGTTTGCACTGGTTCCTGCTTGATTCTGCTAACTGGAAAATGTACCGTGGATATGTCCCCCAAAACTCACCACAGCTATCCCTCAATTACTTTTGCATGACTTTCAGCCCTCGTAGACGTTTTTCTTTAATTTCCTGTAGCTTTTGAAACATTAACCTTCATGTCACTCCTCATCTTTTAAGAGAATTGATATTCTCCTTTCAATAACAGATTGATTTCCTTCGCAAATATTTGAATTTGTTAATCTTTTCCATCAGAGTCATCTGGTAGCATAACAGTCACTTACATTAAAAACCAACTTGCTTTTAAAGGCATTTTCGTACAAATTATGACAGCTCATACAGTGCTGTCATGGTAAAGGAATCATTGAAGGTGGAAATACGCAATGGTTATATTCAATAATGGAACTGGAAAAATATCATTTAACCCTGGATGACTGCCTATTTGATTCAAGAAAGATGTCTCAGAAAATTCAATTATTTTTCCATTTATAGAAGTATCTTTCATGCTTGTACCCTTGTTTTGATGCTGGAAGAGGCCCATATCATTTATTCACAATTTGTTTTAATATTCTTTTTAACTTGTTCAACATGAACGCATATCTTTTAATGTCAAATGTGCTTCTGGTGTGAATAACTTGCTTTTGTATTTTACACGACCAGCTGCCCTTGTGTTGTCTGTTGATGAAGATCAGTTATGATGTGTTGGAGCTCCCAGTTGGTTTCAACCTACTTTTAATGAGCACTAGGAGCTTCTGTTGCTATGGTGATTCCAAGTTGAGCGAACTGCCAGAAGTTTCTCCAGACTGCTTTCACTGTTACACATTGTTACTGCTTGTCTGATTTATGCAATAAGCACTGCTGAATATTCCCTGGGAAGCAAGTTGAATCAAGATAATATGGACAGAAAGTTCCACCGAGTGAAAACTTGAGGAGGTTTAATGGAACATGAAAGTTTTCCAGATATTGCCTGTCATACCAAGGAAATTTGATGTGTGACCAAATATTTCTGCCTTAAAGGTAACATTTTAACTGCAATGTTGTCTTATTGAGAGGAAATATAGGTTTACATAATGAACGGACCAGAAATATGAATTCATACAAATAATTTTTGAAATAAGGTATTGCAGCATTAAAGCTGTTCAATTCATAAGTGATTCTAGAAGCACATTCAAATTATCATTTGAATTCATTGTTTCAAATCAATATTGTGTTAAGCGTGCAATGTTAACAGAAAGCCTTCATGGGAAATTATATCTACATCCCTCGGAATTTTGGGCATTTTTAGAGTATTTGGAGCTTCTTTAGAAATTACCATAAGAAATGTGGAGAAAATTGCAAATGGGAAAAAAAACTTACTAGATTTTAATGTATTTGGCAGGTATTTTTGACATCAATATCAAACAATATACCTATCATACTTTTACATTTCAAAAACAACAGGAAGGAGAGTTAGAAATGTTGACTCAGCAAATGAGAACTCTTCACTGTTTATACGCTGTCTGCATCATATTTATCCAAGGTAAGTGATTTCAACCTCTGTATTCCATTAAATTATCAAATAACTGGTCAAACCATCAATCACAATGTTTGTGATTGTGGATGCAACTTTGAAATGTTGATGAATGTTACCACAGGGAGAAAAGGTTGGATATCTGTCCTTTTCCTTGAGTAGAGGCTGAAGTGGATTTCCAGTGGCTGCCTGGACCTCATCATCTCTAAGTCATTCTCCTATAAAAGATCTCTACTGCTAATTGAGAGGCTCCCACCACTAAGTATCTGTGTGGTATTACAGCAGAAGCGGAAGAAATTGCTTACTAGTGGGCCCTCTCCCTTCATTAGACCTTCCAGCTCTGTTCCAGAGACTGCCACTAAGTCTTTCCTGGTGTTCCATGATTTTGCGATATTTGGGCAGTACAATAGAGGAATCCCAACCCACTCAGTTATAATTACCTGTGGATGAGGAAAGCTAGTCTATTGTTGATGGATGTGTGCTATTTTCAGCAAGTTTTCCTTTGGAGTAACCTAGCCATACAGGACAAGAGTGTTCCAAGTTCAACCCTAGATTCTGATTTTGGTTGATTACAGGGGTGCATTACAATTGGCATCTAATTTTCCTCAATTTGAGAAGAGAAAAACATCTAATGTGCCATTCCCCATGGTTACTCAATAAGTTTGGTGAAAGTACATGTTGTTCACTGTCAATAGGAGATAGGTTCCAAGCTCATTTATGACAACCCAAGGGTAGAAAAAAAGCATCATAAATTACCTTTGATTTGTGTATTCATAGAATAGAATCCCTACAGTGTGGAAGCAGGCCATTGGCCCATAGAGTCCACACTGACCCTCCCACAAACAACCCATCCAGATCCACCTCTCTATCCTTTCCCTACAGTCCCATGACTAATCCACCTACCCTGCACATCCCTGGACACTGGGCAATTTAGCATGGCCATTAGCCTGCACATCTTTGGACTGTGGGAGGAAACCAGAGAGCACAGAGGAAACCAAGACATTGGGAGGATGTGCAATCTCCACACAGACAGTTGCACAAGGCTGAAATTGAACCCAGATCCCTGGCACTGTGAGGCAGCACTGCTAACCATTGAGCCATGGTGCTGCCGTGGTGGGAGTTAATGGGAGTCCAGTTACTTATAAGCATTACCCGAACAAGGAATGATACAGATGAGAGGAAAGGAAATTAGGAATTACTGTATAAAACATGCTGATGGTCTACTTACATTTAGCATATGGTTTGAACTCACACTATGAGTTTAAATATTTTGCAGATTGGTTAAGGAGAAGTGAAAATCAAGGACTATCTTCAGATTTAGATCTTAAATTAACACTATTTATTATACATTAATCCTAAATACTGCTATACATGATAATCATAGATATACCAGGTGCTGATTTATGGTTACATTAGATAAGGACTAATCTATCATGTTAGTGAGTTCATGTTCATTTTGTAGCCTGGTCTGGTGCAGAATTCCAGACTGTTCCTTCTGGTGTTTTCCTAGACTGGTCGAACTCTGCCCATTCTGTGGCATTTTTACTTAGTGATATGCAGCTCTGAGACATCATTGCACGATTGTTCCAGGGTCCTAATGCCCTTTCACAAGACATTTCATCTGCTTTCTGCTATCCGGGTAATTGAATGATAGAAAGATCAGAAATTTACTGATTATTCATCGCAATCCACACCCAGATGTGAGGTAAAGAAAACCTCAACAGTAGACAGCTTTGAGAATTACAAATCTCTTCCTCCCAAGGCTGCCACAAGTTTGGGGAGAAAGGAGCCAATTGTATTCCATACTCAATACTTCAGCTTTATACCACTGAGATAACAAGGTGTAGAGCTGGATGAACACAGCAGGCCAAGCAGCATCAGAGGA
>NW_025973000.1:0-9336 GCF_021869965.1 Rhincodon typus
GATCGTGCTGTAATACCTCAGGACAGACACTCTCATCATGTGACACTGCTTCAATTCTGACATCTGCATAATGAGGCACTGCCTCAGTCCTGACCCTCTGACAGTAATGCACTCCCACAGTTCTGACGCTCTGACAATGAGGCATTCATTCAATATTTACACTGTGATAGACCTACAAAATCTCAGTACTGGCTGTCCAATCAAGAGGCGTATTCTCAATTCTAACCCTGTTGCAATGAGGTACTGCTTCAGTATTGACCCTCTGCGTCTGTGTCATTTTAAATCCGATGTTATCTGTCTTCGGAGAGTCCACAAAACCATTTTGAAGTCAAAGTAATCGTTTGAGAGATGGTTAAGTAGTAACAGTGCTGTTTTTTATTGGTGTTTGCAATAAATTTCAGGTAATTTTTGGATACACCAAACCGCAAAATTACAGAAGGGGAAGGAGGCCATTTGGCCCATCATACTGACTTGTCTCTATCATCTCATGCAAATCCTTTTTCCGCCTATCACCTGCACACCATTTTCATCCAATGCCCTCTGTACGTCTCCATTGAACCTCATTCATCACATTTACAGCAGTGGACTCCGTAACCTAAAGCTTTGTGATAAAGCTCTTCTACAAGCAGGGACATCTTCTCCCGATCTACTCTGTTGAGCCCAGTCTCGATTTCAGAAAACCTGAATTCCATCTCCTCTCAGCCTGCTGTTGAGAGAGAACAGTCCCAAACTCTTCAATCCATTCTGACAGCTGAAGCTTTTCCTACCTGGAGCCATTCTAGTAATACTCAGCACATCAATGCATTTGCCTTTTTCCTATAATATGCAGGCCACAACTGTGCACAATACTCCAGCTGAGATTTAACTTCCTTGCAGAAGTTCAATATCATCAACTTCTTACTCCTATACTCTATACCCCTATTAATAAAGGCTGTATGCTTTATTTATTGCTCTCTCCAGCTGTACTGCGACCATCATTTCAACTGTGCACGTCCATACTACCATTTTACATTGGAAGGAAAAGCACTTGAAAGACAAAGAGCATCACCTTACACTTCTTTGCATTGTACCTCACCTTCCACCTATCTGCCCAATCCATCAACTTTTCAATGCACTTTTGGAGTTCCACACTATTCTCACAATTTTCAATTCTCAAGTTTAAATCGGAAATTGTCCCCTGCACACCACGATCAAGATAATTAATTATCTATCAGGAACGACAAAAGTCCCAGTAGCAGCCCCTGGAGAATGCCACTACAAACCTCCTTCCCAGCCTGAAAAATATCCGTTCACCATTATTGAAATATTGGACTGGACAAAGAGGGAGGCGTTCTTTCTTTGAATAATGCCACAGGCATTTTCATTTCCATTTCTGAATCTCATTGCATCATACATCCAGCAACGCAGCAATTCCTTGATAATGTCAGATGAGATCATACTCTGTAATAACCAGAATGACACAAAACCTCACAATTGCCAAGTAACTGTGTCATGAACGCAACCTTCTTGGCCTCAGAAGTGACAAGTGGAAGTGCTTTGTGTGTACAGTCTTTTATCAAATCCTTCAGACAACAGAGCAGCTGCCTCCATGGCTGGAATGTATTCACAAAAGGAATGCTTTTGCAGGCCTACCGGGAAAGAGAAGGAAAGTCTTCAAAGGACTGCAGGCAAAGTAGGTTTGAGAGCCTTGATTCTATGGTGCCACTCTTGGTTAAGTGGTTTGACAAAGTTCGCATGGTAGACTGGTTAACAAGGTGAAATCACATGGAATACAGGGAGAACGAGCCATCTGGATACAAAAATTGACGAGTAGGTAGGAGAGAGGGTGGTGGTCGAGGGTTATTTTTCAGATTGAAGGCCTGTGACAAGCGGGTTGGAGGGTTTGAGCTATAAGGAGAGGCTGAATAGGCGAGGGACATTCTTCCTGGAGTGTCAGAGGGCGAGGAGGACCTTATAGAAGTTTATAAAATCATGAGAGCATGGATAGGATGAACAGCCAGGGTCTTTCCAAGATAGGGGAGTCCAAAACTAACGGTCATGTGTTTATTTTGAGAAGGGAAGTTTTGAAAGGGACCGAAGGGACAACATTTTCAATTCGAGGGTGGCACATGTATGCAATAAGCTGCCAGTGGAATTAGTGAAGGAAGGCACAATAACAACATTTCAGAGGCAAGTGAATGGCTCTACGAATAGGACGGGTTGAGGGATATGGCCAAACGGAATAGATCAATTTTGGTTATCTGGTCAGTGTGGACGAGTTGGACAAAAGTGACAGTTTTCATCCTGTACATCTGCGATTCTAAGACTCCATGTTCCACTGGCAATAAGGCACTTTCTCAGTAATATCCTCTGAGAACGAGGCACTCCCACACTGCTGCAAATACCTCACTACCAACCCTCTTAATATGTGGCACTCCCTCAGTTCTAACCCATTGACCGTGACACAATGCCTCTGGACTAACTGTCTAATCAGTTGGCACTCCCTCAATTCCGACACCTACACAACGAGGCACTGCCTCCGTATTGATCCTCTGACTCCTACAGATCTGACTCACTGACAGTCCTGTATTGTTAGTCCTGACCCTTTAATCATTTCGCACTCCCTCAGTTGTGACCCCATTACATTGAGGAACTGAATCAGTATGAACACTCTGGCAATGAGGGGCCCCCTCAGTACTGAACTTCTGACTGTGCTTCAATTCCTCAAGTCTGACCCTCTGTCAATAAAGCATTCTGTCAGTTCGACCTTCTCTCAGTGCTGCAAAGCCTCAGCACGGCTCCTGTAATCAAGTGGCACTCCTTCAATTCTAACCTCTTTCGGATGTGGCACTGCCTCAATGTTGACCCTCTGACAATGAGGCATCCCCTCAGTACTGAATGTCTGATTATGTCGCATGCCCTCAATTCTGAACCCTTTACAATGAGGGGATGTTCACTGATGATTGCACAATGTTCAGAACCATTCGCAGATCCTCAGATACTGAAGCAGTCCTTGTTCAAATGCAACAAGTCCTGGCTCTGGGCCAACAAGGGCAAATAACATCTGTGTCACACAATGCAACCATCTCCAATAAGAGACAATCTAACCACGGCCCCTGGGCATTCTACAGTCTTACCATCTCTGAATCCCCACTGTCAACATCCTGAGGGTCGTAGAACATAGAACATAGAACATTACAGCGCAGTACAGGCCCTTCGGCCCTCGATGTTGCGCCGACCTGTGAAACCTATCTGAAGCCCATCGAGCCTAAACTATTCCATTATCATCCATATGTTTATCCAATGACCATTTAAATGCCCTTAAAGTGGGCGAGTCTACTATTTTTGCAGGCAGGGCATTCCACGCCCTTACTACTCTCTGAGTAAAGAACCTACCTCTGACATCTGTCCTATATCTATCACCTCTCAATTTAAAGCTATGTCCCCTCGTGCTAGCCATCACCATCCGAGGAAAAAGGCTCCCACTGTCCACCCTATCTAATCCTCTGATCATCTTATATGTCTCTATCAAGTCACCTCTTAACCTTCTTCTCTCCAACGAAAACAGCCTCAAAACCCTCAGCCTTTCCTCATAAGACCTTCCCTCCATACCAGGCAACATCCTGGTAAATCTCCTCTGCACCCTTTCCAATGCTTCCACATCCTTCCTATAATGCGGTGACCAGAACTGTACGCAATACTCCAAGTGCGGCCGCACCATAGTTTTGTACAGCTGCAACATGACCTCATGGCTCCGAAACTCAATCCCTCGACCAATAAAACCTAACATACTGTACGCCTTCTTAACAACGCTATCAACCTGGGTGGCAAATTTCAGTGATCTATGCACATGGACACCGAGATCTTTCTGCTCATCCACACTACCAAGAATCTTACCATTAGCCCAGTATCTGTATTCCTGTTACTCCTTCCAAAGTGAGTCACCTCACACTTTTCCGCATTAAACTCCATTTGCCACCTCTCAGCCCAGCTCTGCAGCTTATCTATGTCCCTCTGTAACCTACAACAACCTTCTGCACTATCCACAACTCCACCGACTTTGGTGTCATCCGCAAATTTACTAACCCATCCTTCTACGCCCTCATCCAGGTCATTTATAAAAATGACAAACAGCAGTGGCCCCAAAACAGATCCTTGAGGTACACCACTAGTAACTGAACTCCAGGATGAACATTTCCCATCAACCATCACCCTCTGTCTTCTTACAGCTTGCCAATTTCTGATCCAAACCGCTAAATCACCCTCAATCCCATGCCTCCATATTTTCTGCAATAGCCTACCATGGGGAACCTTATCAAACGCTTTACTGAAATCCAAATACACCACATCAACCGCTTTACCCTCATCCACCTGTTTGGTCACCTTCTCGAAGAACTCAATAAGGTTTGTGAGGCACGACCTACCCTTCACAAAACCGTGTTGACTATCCCTAATCAAATTATTCCTTTCTAGATGATTATAAATCCTATCTCTTATAATCCTTTCCAACACTTTACCCACAACCGAAGTAAGGCTCACTGGTCTATAATTACCAGGGTTGTCTCTACTCCCCTTCTTGAACAAGGGGACAACATTTGCTAGTCTCCAGTCTTCTGGCACTATTCCTGAAGACAATGACGACATAAAGATCAAAGCCAAAGGCTCTGCAATCTACTCTCTGGCTTCCCAGAGAATCCGAGGATAAATCCCATCCGGCCCAGGGGACTTATCTATTTTCACACGTACCAGAATTGCTAACACCTCCTCCTTATGAACCTCAATCCCGTCTCGTCTAATAGACTGTATCTCAGTATTCTCCTCGACTGCATTGTCTTTTTCCTGCGTGAATACTGACGAAAAATATTCATTTAGCACCTCTCCTATCTCTTCGGACTCCACGCACAACTTCCCACTCCTGTCCTTGACCGGCCCCAATCTTACTCTCGTCATTCTTTTATTCCTGACATACCTGGAGAAAGCTTTAGGGTTTTCCTTGATCCTTCCTGCTAAAGACTTCTCATGTCCCCTCCTGGCTCTTCTTAGCTCTCTCTTTAGGTCCTTCCTGGCTAACTTGTAACTCTCAAGCGCCCTCACTGAGCCTTCACGCCTCATCTCCACATAAGCCTCCTTCTTCCTCTTGACAAGAAATTCAATTTCTTTTGTTAACCACGGTTCCCTCGCTCGACCACTTCCTCCCTGCCTGACAGGTACATACTTCTCAACGACACGCAGTAGCTGTTCCTTGAACAAGCTCCACATTTCAATTGTGCCCAGCCCCTGCAGTTTCCTTCTCCATCCTATGCATCCTAAATCTTGCCTCATCGCCTCATAGTTGCCTTTCCCCCAGCTATAACTCTTCCTCTGCTTTATATACCGATCCCTTTCCATCGCTAAAGTAAACGTAACCGAATTGTGGTCACTATCACCAAGTGACCAAGTGCTCTCCTCCCTCCAAATCTAACACCTGGCCTGGTTCATTACCCAGTACCAAATCCAATGTGGCCTCGCCTCTTGTTGGCCTATCTACATACTGTGTCAGGAAACCCTCCTGCACACATTGGACAAAAACTGACCCATCTGAAGTACTCGAACTATAGCGTTTCCAGTCAATATTTGGAAAGTTAAAGTCCCCCACAACAACTACCCTGTTACTTTCGCTCCTATCCAGAATCATCTTTGCAATCTTTTCCTCGACATCTCTGGAACTTTTCGGAAGCCTGTAGAAAACTCCCAACAGGGTGACCTCTCCTTTCCTGGTTCTAACCTCAGCCCATTCTACCTCAGCAGACGAGTTGTCATCAAACGTCCTTTCTGCCACCGTTATACTGTCCTTGACTAACAATGCCACACCTCCCCCTCTTTTACCACCTTCCCTGATCTTACTGAAACATCTAAACCCCGGAACCTGCAACAACCATTCCTGTCCCTGCTCTATCCATGTCTCCGAAATGGCCACAACATCGAAGTCCCAGGTACCAACCCATGCTGCAAGTTCACCCACCTTATTCCGGATGCTCCTGGTATTGAAGTAGACACACTTCAAACCACCTTCCTGCCTGCCGGTACACTCCTGAGACCTTGAAACCTTATTTATGACCTCACTACTCTCAACCTCCTGTACACTGGAGCTACAATTCAGGTTCCCACCCGACTGTTGAATTAGTTTAAACCCTCCTGAAGAGCATTAGCAAATTTCCCCCCCAGGATATTGGTACCCCTCTGGTTCAGGTGTAGACCATCCCTTTTGTAGAGGTCCCACCAACCCCAGAATGAGCCCCAATTATCCAGGTATCTGAATCCCTCCCTCCTGCACCATCCCTGTAGCCACGTGTTCAACTGCTCTCTCTCCCTATTCCTCGCCTCGCTAGCACGTGGCATGGGTAACAAACCAGAGATAACAACTCTGTTTGTTCTCGCTCTTATCTTCCACCCTCGCTCCTTGAATTTCTGCCTTACCACCCCATCCCTTTTCCCACCTATGTCGTTGGTGCCTATGTGGACCACGACTTGGGGCTGCTCCCCCTCCCCCTTAAGGATCCCGAAAACACGATCCGAGACATCACAGACCCTGGCACCTGGGAGGCAACACACCAACCGCGAGTCTCTCTCGTTCCCACAGAATCTCCTATCTGTCCCCCTAACTATGGAGTCCCCAATGACTAATGCTCTCCTCCTCTCCCCCCTTCCCTTCTGAGCAACAGGGACAGACTCTGTGCCAGAGACCTGTACCCCATGGCTTACCCCTGGTAAGTCGTCCCCCCCAACAGTATCCAAAATGGTATACTTGTTTTTGAGGGGAATGGCCACAGGGGATCCCTGCACTGTCTGCCTGTTCCCTTTCCGTCCCCTGACTGTAACCCATCTACTTTTTGCCTGTACCTGAGGTGTGACTACCTCCCCATAACTCCTCTCAATTACCCCCTCAGCCTCCCGAATGATCCGGAGTTCATCCAGCTCGAGGTCCAGTTCCCTAACACGGTTTCCGAGGAGCTGGAGTTGGGTGCACTTCCCGCAGCTGAAGTCAGTGGGGACACTAGTGGTGACCCTTACCTCCCACATTCTACAGGAGGAGCATACAACTGCCCTAACATCCATTCCCACTGTTCTGAATTCTCAAACAGACAAATTAAAAAATATATATACTAGTAGCCTTACCAAATCAGCGCTCAGAACCTTTTTTTTTGGTTAGAGGAGGAGGATGGGTGGGAGACACTACCTAGGTAGGGATTCAGGGAAAGCAACCGCCCAAATATATTACCTCACTTACTCCAAAAATGGAGTCACGCGAGGTAAGACTTTTATAACCGAAAAGCTCACCTTCCCAGGCTGCCCTCGCGCTTTCTCCCGGACTCCCGCCGCTGAAACAACTGAAAGGCCGCAGTCACGCGAGGTAAGACTTTTATAACCGAAAAGCTCACCTTCCCAGGCTGCCCTCGCGCTTCCTCCCGGACTCCCGCCGCTGAAACAACTGATGAGAAACTCAGCTGCACTCACCACATAAACGCACCGCAAGAGCAGGTCAGAAGCTAGGAATACCACAGGGAGTAATTCTCCTGCTGACTCCGCAAAGCCTGTCCACCATCTGCAAGGCACAAGTCAGAAGTGTAATGGAGTAGTCCGCACTTGCCTGGATGAGACAGCCCGAACAACACAAGAAGCTTTAAACCATCTAGGACAAAGCAGCACGCTTGACTGGCACGACATCCACAAATATCCACTCCCTCTACCACCAACAGTCAGTAGCAGCAGTGTGTGCTATCTACAAGATGCACTGCAGAAATTCTCTGAAGATCCTCAGACATACCCACGACCACTTCTGTCTGGAAGAACAAAGTAGCATATTAGAAATGTCACCTTCAAGTTCCCCTCCAAGCCATTCACCAACCTGACTTGGAAATACATTGAATGCAACTGTGAAGGAAGACAGTCATCCACCAAGAGGGAGAAAGAGAGAGAAAATCTGAGAGAAATTACAAATGCTGTCGCCAAACTAAAATTGTAATCTTCAAATATCCTAATTAATAACACGAGAACAGACAAGGGCAACCATGAGATAATCAATGTCACTAAAATACAAGTTGCCAGAAACATGGCAGCCCCAGGACAGACAGAAGAAAAATACCCTGTTCTGTCAATAATATGCAAGATTTATCTGTTCTCGTGATGGCAGGCATGGTGTTGTTGAAGAAGGTTCTTTCTGAAAGATGGCTCCTTCACCACCACTTAGTATCAACATGGGAGTGTGTGTGTGGTCCGGGGCGCGAGGTTCATGATGATCTTCAGTTTCCTTCACTGGCTGAATGTTAAAAAGAATGCATCAGTTAGTCAAGTGACCAACTCCGCATGGGAACGGCGGGGCCGGGGGTTTGGAAGAGTTCAAGTGATAAATGTGCGTTTGGAAAACCATCCAAATTGGGGGAGTTATGGATTAAGCTAATACTGTCAGAATGTTGTTGGGTGGGGCAGAGGACGAGGAAAGATGCAGCAACTGTCTGCTCATGTTGTGGGATACTATTTCACCTGTCAGAGCAGGACACGGAAAGGAAGCAACACAATGAATGCATATGGAAGTGAAACATCAAATTTAAAGAGCAACAACTGTTCGAACTCCATGGACTTGGTGCAAATGCCTCAACAACTGAACAGACTGGCAAATTCCAGGAGGGGTAGTCACTCGGCAGACTTTTCATCATTCAGAAGGCTAAGGACAACCTAAGCTTCTGAATCTCTCCACATCAAGACACAACTCAGGCGTGTGATGGAATATTCCCCACTTGCCTGGACAGGTGCAGCTCCAACAACACAAGAAGGTCAACGCTGTTCAGGATAAAGCAGCCCACTTGATTGGCACTGCATCCACAAACATTCACTCTATCCACCACGAACACTTAGTAGCAGCAGTGTGTGCCATCTACAAGGTACACTGCCGAAATTCCACCAAAAATCCTCAGACAGCACTTTCCAAACACGTGACTACTTCCATCGAGAAGGACAAGGGCAGCAGATACATGGGAATACCACTGCCTACAAGATCCCCTCCAAACTTTAAATACGTCACCATTCCTTCACTGTCGCTGGGTCAAAACCCTGGACTTCCCTTCCGAACAATATTGTCCTTACAAGCAGCACAATGGCCAGTGGTTAGCGCTGCTGCCTCACAACACCAGAGATCTGCGTTCAATTCAGTCTCAGGTGACTGTGTGCTGGGGTTTGCACATTCTTCCCATGTCTTTGTGGGTTTCCTCCAGGTGCTTCAGGTTCCTCCTGCAGACTAAAGATGTATGGATTAGGTGAATTGACCACGCTAAATTGCCCATTGTGTCCAGGGATGAGTAGTTATGTGAATTATCCATGGGA
>NW_025973001.1:0-9336 GCF_021869965.1 Rhincodon typus
CTATGATGCTGCTTGGCCTGCTGTGTTCATCCAGCCTGCACCTTGTTGTCTCGGATTCTCCAGCATCTGCAGTTCCTACTATCTCTACTGTCATAGGATATCTGTTTTGGTGTGGCATTTTTGCCAGGAGACCTGCAGGGTCTGTGAGCTGGGTATGCACAAAACAGTGAGGCTCCTTAACCAGTTGGATTGAAGAATCCTCATGATACATGCAAGGACAATTCTCTTTGGATAGTGCTTAACAGTGTCCAAAGTGGATAAGACAGACTCTAAAGTTGAAACGGCATTTTACTCTGCATTCAGAGAAAGATACCAGCTTGGTAATAGACTTGCAGATTGCACTAGAAATAACGTCCAGAGGATCATTCAGTAGTTGATATCATAAAAATTGGTCTTGTTCAAAAATGAGACTGCAAAACATTTTGATACACTGTGCTTGATTGGAATCCTGTCCAACAACCGAACGCACTCTCCCTTCAACACCAATGTGCAATAGCAGCAATGTGTACCATCTACAAGATTCACTGCAACATTCACCAAGGATCGTTCTAGAGTATCATCCAAACCCACAACCTCAACACCAAAATAAAAGGAGAGCAAATTCATGGGAACGCTATGACCTTTCAGTTCCCTCTAAGCCATGTACCATCTAAATGTAGAAGTATATTACTGTTCCTGTATTACCACTGAATCAAAATCTTCAAATTGTCTTTCTAACAGCAAGTATGGATGCATCTCCATCAGATGGAAACCTCCTGCTGATGACCATATACTATCCTTCCTCAGCTGATTAATCATTACTCCTCCATGTTGAAGAACACTAGGAGGAAACACTGAGGGTGGCAAGGGCACAATATTTACTCTGGGTGGGGAACTTCACTGTCCACCAACAATAGTGGTTCAGCAGCAGCACTATTGATCGAGCTGGTTGGAACCTAAAGGACATAGCTGCTAGACTGTGTCAACAGCAGGTGGTGAGGGAATCGACAAGAGGGAAAAGCAAACTTGACCTCATCCCCATGGCAATATCAGTGACCATCGCACAGTCATGTGGGGTGAAGTTCCACCTTCACATTGACGTACACTCTATCGTATTGTGTAGCATTATCACTATACTAAATAGGACAGACTTTGAACAGGTCACGCAACTTAAGACTGGGCATCCCTGAGGAGCTGTGAGCCATAAACAGCAGCAGAATTGTACTCCAGCACAATTTGAAACATCATGGACTAGTACAACTCCAATCAGTCATTACCATCAAGCCCGGGGAGCATCGCTGGTTCAATGGAGAATGCAGGAGGGCATACCAGGAACAGCACCAGGCATACCTGAAAATGAGACAACACAGTGCGCTGGAGGAACACAGCAGGCCAGGCAGCATCAGAGGGCAAGGAAAGTTGATATTTTAGGTTGTGACCCTTCTTCAGAACTGGGAGGGGGAAGGGAGCTGGGAAATAAACAGAGAGAGGAGGAGTGGGGGTGGGGATAGGTGAGATGGTGATAGGTGAATGCAGGTGTGGAGTAGTGGGGATTGGTCATGGGATAGATGATGTGGATAGGTGGGAGAGAAGATGGACAGGCTGTGTCAGGTCAAGAAGGCGGGAGGGAGGATGGTGGGGCTGTGGAAAGGTAGGTGGGGTGGTGATAGTTGAGTGTAGGTAGGTGGTAGTGGGGATTGATCGGTAGGAAGGGTAGGTAGGATAATTGGTGAAGAAGATGGACAGGTTGTATCAAGTCAAGGAAGTGAGAATGAGAGGGAGGTTTGGACATGGGATGAGGCCGGGCGTGCGGAGATTTTAAAACCGGTGAATTCTATGTTAAGGCCACCGGGCTGTAAGCTCCCAAGGCAGAATGAGAGGTGTTGCTCCTCCAGTTTACATGTGGCATCATTGTGGCACTGGAGGAGGCCCAGGATGGACATGTTACACAGGGAGTGGGAGGGGGAGTTAAAATGTTTAGGGACCGGAAGTTGTTGTCGTTTGTCGCGTATAGACCGCAGATGCTCCACGAAACGGTCCCCAAATCTGCGTTTGGCTTCACCGATGTAGAGGGGGCCACATGGGGAGCAATGGATACAGTAGACCAGTTTAGAGTATATACAGGTGAATCCCTGTCGGATTTGGAAATTTTGCTTTGAGCCTTGGATGGATGTGAGGGGCGAATTTACCAGCGGATCGCAGTGGGATAGAATTTCCCAGCAGGTTGCAGTGGTTCACCAGTACATCCTCTAACCTGGTCTACTGTATCTGCTGCTTCCGATGTGGCCTCCTCTACATCGGTGAGACTGAGCGCAAAATTGGGGACCGTTTCGTGGAGTATCTGCACTCTCTACACGATAAATGACAACACTTTCTGATTGCCAATGATTTTAACTCCACTCCTACCCCAATCCCTTGATGACATTTCCATCCTGTGCACAATGATGCCACACGCAAATTGGAGGAGCAGCACCTCTCATTCCACCTCGGGAGCCTACAATCCGATGGCCTTAACATAGAATTCGCTAGTTTTAAAATCTCCCCACACCCGGCCTCATCCCATGTCCAACCCTCCCTCTCATCCCTGCCTCCTTGGCCTGACACAACCACAACCTGTCCATCTTCTCTCCCACCTATCCACCTCACCCACTCCACAGACCAATTCCCACCAATCCCTACCTGTATTGACCTATTACCATTCCAGCCACCTTTCCCCGAGCCTACTCCTCCTCTATTTATTTCCCAACTCCCTTGCCCCTCCCCATTTCTGAAGAAGGGTCCCCACCTGAAATGTCAACTTTTCTTGCCCTCTGATGCTGCCTGACCTACTGTGCTCCTCAGCTCCACACTGTATTGTCTTTGACTGCAGCATCTGCAGTTCTTGCTATCTCCAAGTGATTCATACCTGAGAATGAGCTGTCAACTTGGTGAAACTGCCAAACAGACTACGTGTGTGCCAAACAGTATAGGCAGCACGTGATGATAGACAGAGCTAAACAATCCTAAGCTAAGCAATCAGCAAATCAGATATAAGCTGAATAGCCCAGCCATATCCAGTTGTGAATGGTAGTGGACAATTAAACAACTCACTGGAGGAGGAAGCTCCACAAATATCCCCATCCTCAACCTGTTCTGAGGAAGGGTCACCAGACCCGAAACGTTAACTCTGTTTTTCCCTTCACAGATGCTGCCAGACATGCTGGGCTTTTCCAGCAACTTTGTTTTTGTTCCTGATTTACAGCATCTGCAGTTCTTTCGGTTTTTATTCCCCATCCTCAATGATGGAGGAGCCCAACACAATGCTGCAAAAGATAAGGCTGATGTGTTTACAGCAACTTTCAGCCAGAAGTACCAAGTAGATGATCCATCTCAGCTTATTCCAGATGCAAGTCTTTAGCCAGTACGAATCACTCCATATGATATCAAGAAATAGTCAGAGGCACTGGATACTGCAAAGTCTATAGTCCCTGACAACGTTATTGAAGACTTGTGCTCCAGAAGTTGCTGCTCTATGAGCCAAACACTTCCATTACAATTACAACACTGGTATCCACCTGACAATGTTGAAGATTGCCAAGACGTGTCCTGTACACAAAAAGCAGGACAAATCCAAACCAGCAAATTACCACCCGATCAGTCTTAATCATTAGTAAACTGATGGAAGGTGCCATCAACAGTGCTATCAAGCAGCACCAGCTCAGCAATAACCTGCTCACTGACACCTAATTTGGGTTCCGCCAGGGCCACTCAGCTCTGACCTCATTATAGCAATGGTTCAAACATGAAAGAGCTGAATTCCAGAAGTAAGCTGAGAGTGACAGCCCTAGACATCAAAGCTACATTTGACTGAGTGTGACATCAAGGAGCCCTAGCAAAACTGAATTCAATGGGTATCAGCAGGCAAACTCTCTGCTAGTTAGAGTCATATCTGGCACATAGGAAGATGGTTGTGGCTGTTGGAGGTCAGCTCCAGCACATCTCAACAGGAATTCCTTTGGGTATTGTCCTCAGCCCAACCGTCTTCAGCTGCTTCATTAATGACACCCCCTCCATCATAAGGTCAGAAGTGGGGATTTCATGAATAATTGCAAAATGTTCAGCACCAGGGGTGGGACGGTGGCTCAGTAGTAAGCATTGCTGCCTCGCAGCGCTGGGGACCTCAGTTCAATTCCACCCTCGGGCAACTGTCTGTGTGGAGTTTGCACATTCTCCCCGTGTCTGCGTGGATTTCCTCCAGGTACTCTGGTTTCCTCCCACAGTCCAAAAGATGTGCAGTTTAGGTGGATTGATTGTGCTAAATTGCCCACAGTGTCCAGGGATGTGCAAGCTATGTGGATTAGCCATTGGAAATGCAGGGTTATAGATATAAGGTGGGGGAGGGGGTGTTGGGTCTGGGTGGGATGCTCTTCAGTGGGTCTGTGTGGACTCGATGACCTGAATAGCCTGCTTCCACACTGTAAAGATTCTATGATTCTATGACACTCAATTCCTCAGATTCTGAAGCAGTCCATGTTCGAGATCTGAACAGTATCCAAGCTTGGGCTAACAAGTGAAGAGTGACATTTGTGCCACGCAAATGTCAGGCAGTGACTATCTCCAATAAGAGACAATTTAACCACTCCTGCTTAACATTCAATAGTATGACCATCACTGAAACTCCCACTATCAACATCCTGGGAGTTACGATTGACTAGAAACTCAATGACTCACCACATAAATACAACGGCTGGTGAGAGGCTGGGAATACTGTGGTAAGTAACTTGCCTTCTGACCCCCGGAGCCTGTTCATCATCTACAAGGCACAAGTCAGGAATATAAGGGAATACTCCCCACTTGCCTGGTTGGGTGCAGCTCTGACAACAGTCAAGAAGGTTGACACTATCCAGGACAAAACAGATCACTTGACTGGCACCACATCCACAAGCATCCACTCCCTGGATGCTCAGCTGCCGTAGAGTGTGTTACTTACAAGATGAATGCCAAAAATTCACCAAAGATCATTTGACAACACTTTCTAAACACGCAACCACTTCCATCTAGAAGGAAAAGGGCAGCAGATACATGGGAACGCCACTTGCAAGCAGAAAATCTTCTGCTTACGAGTCATAACAAGAAGAGGCACTTGTTTGAACAAGATCTAGTTTATAGTTGATAGCTTTAGATAAATGTTACCTTGGCCAGCTAGACATAATTATGAAGAATATCAGACGCCTTCAGCTGTATTCCGGAATTCTTAAGGCAGGGTGAGCTCATAAGATTGGGTAGACACTAATGCAGTCACTAACATCAGCTTTTTCAGAACTATCACATTTTACAAAGGTTTTTGAGAGCAATCTGAAATATTTCTACTTTCCTCCTGGGAGTCATCTGCTCTCAGCAGTTTATGAGCAGTGCAGTTGCTACAGAGGTCTGTTCTCAATTAAATGACTGACATGTCCCATCCAGTAGTGTTGGTTTAGAACAATTAATGTCTCAAAACTTGACAAGTTAGCTTGGCAAAGGATATTACTGTTGCACCTCATTGCCACTGGATTTGGAGGTTCTTGCAAAGACCCTGCTGATGACACTTCTACTGTGCTTTGAGTACTTGCTGTGGGTGGTCTGCGTTAAACATTAAACTATGGTTCTGCAATGATTAGAGAAAATTGGGTTGAGTGTATTCAAGCTTTAAAACATTAAATTAATAGAAATTCATGTGGGATTCATCAGCATTTGTAAAAAGAAAAGAATATGTACTTTTTTTCAAAACATCTCTAGTATAATTACTACAGTCTACTCTGTTCCCAAAGTACAGTTCCCCTCAAATGGGCTCACAAGATTACATATATTCAGGAATAACACTGTTTCTTTTGTTTAGGTTTATTACAACCTTCTGAACACAACAGCGCTTTCAATAACTTTGGATCATAATGATGCCTTTTTTTTTCAGGTAATAAGTGCTGGAAATGGTTTGCTATTGTCTTTTACAGATCCTCCAGGCCCAAATTTTATTAACTTGTCTCATTAGCAAACGGTTTTGCTCCCATCATCATCCCTCTTGTTATCTAATCTCTTACCTTCTGCCCTATCACAAAGCTCCCGTTTTTTGTTCTTTCTTCCTCTTGTTGTATTTTCCTCCCATTACACTAGTTCAAAGTCCACTACATCTCTAACTTTTTTCCAGTTCTGATGAAAGGTCACTAGTCTGAAATGATATCTCTGTATCTCCCTTTACATTTGCAACCTGACCTATTGAAAATTCCCAATATGTTCTGGTTAAGAATTTATTTGTGTATTCCTAACAAAGTTCCTAATATGAATTATTTCATGGGAAAGGTTTGTGAATTATGAAAGTAACTTTAAAAAAAGTCATAAATGTGACAGGTTGTTTGCTTGATATTTTGGGTAATAGTCAAAACTAAATGGACATCCAATGGATAAATAAAAGGAAATTTCAGAGATTGTGATCTGCACTACATTCTACATGTTGAAATATTTTCTATCCATTCAGCATTGTCACTATATTACCAAAGCATAGACAGGCTGCTAAAGTATTACACATGTTCCCTGCCTTGGAAGCAGAAACATTCATGTTCCTCAGGATATATTTCCCTCCATTATCTATGATATAACTGCAAGTATCATCAATTTTCAGCACATAAACATCAATGATGGCTATTGTCACGAGGCAAATAAGAAAGACATATTGGACTCTGCTCAATTTTACTGAGGCAAAGAAGGAAACAAATGGTGCATGTGACTCTGACCTGACATGATCCTTGGCAAATCTATTCAAGGGTGATGAAGATTTGATCTGCTATGAATTTTATGTTTCAGCACGTGATGAATATCTGTGGTCTTGTTTATTTTCTTATTAACCTCTGGATCCCTTTAATTGTAACTCATAGACATAAAGCCTAATCAAGTTCTGTTGAAATGTAAAGTGTATATCTTTTCTAAAATTCTGGTTAATAAATAACTAAAGCAAGGCTTTTACTCAATTTTGCTCCATTTGGCATTGTGACTTTGTAGGATCTAGGTTCACCGCACAATTTGTATACTTCGGCAAGTAACCAGGTTCCTTGGGCCTCAAACCTGCATATCCATCATGCACCATCTTCATTCTTCCTTGTGTATCAAGACATTTATCCTGTATCTCTGAGAACTGGGACAGGTAATGACTTGGCAGGTTTGTCGTAATCTGCCTTCTAACACGATCTCTGCTGGAAACTGTAAGCCTGTGTCCAGACATGTAGCCCTTAGATGTAACAGAATACAGGGTGTTCTGCTATAACATGATAGTTGTATCCCATTTCAACATTACATTATGGAAAATTGCACTATATACATAATGGGGCGTATGGAAAAGCAGGGTTGGGGCATAAAGGACATATAACGATTATATTTTCCAAAATTCTTCCTCACCTGTGTAGCTTCATTCTGATAACTACAGTTATAATGACAGTTTATCAGGCAGGTCATGCAGCAAACAGGCATGATCCAAAAGAGATGAGCAGTGCAAAACTGTGTGAGATAGAGCTCACAGCCAGCATCCCTCCATGAAACTCCCCCAAATTGACACGTCGGCAATTTCAGATGTAATCTTTAATAACTGCCTGAAATAAGTGAAAAGTCGTTGGAGTGTCCATGATCAAAAACAGGTGAGCAATGCAAAATTGTGTGAGATAGAGCTCACAGCCAGCAACTTTCCATGAAATTCTCCGAATTTGCCATGTCAGCAATTTTTAGTAAAATTCTCTCCTCTAGTTAAATGCTGATCTGACCTGACATTCCATCGACACAGGCTTCTGGATAGATTTTCAGGTAAGTGAAGCAGACGAATCTGACCTTTCTTTCCTGTGTAGCCAATTGGCATTGAAGTTAATTGTAGGATTAAAATGCGTTATAAACCTGAGTAACATTGTATTCAAAATATGGCTGGAAAAGAGCAGGTTGTAACGCAGACAGCATTTGGCACTGTATAGATGAGTTACATGAGCAAGTTCAAAAATTCTTACATATTAAATATGTAACAAAATCTAGGCAAAAATGCTACACACAAAGGTGCATGTTTTAACAGTGCCCATATTATTTTAAACTATACTTCATTTTTTACTTATACCATCAATTTAGCATTGGAGTCCATTCTTCTATTTAAATAAGCTGCATTTTTAAATGATGATGCATTTAGAGTGATCAGCATAAACTCGTCAAACTTTGTCTTAACATGTTTTCCTAGTAAGATGGTTCTTCTCTGTGTGATATTATATTTGCGGTTGATGATATACAATCCATATTTGATGGAATCACATTATAGCCAACAGAAGTTTGCATTTTACAAATACCATTCTACATTTGTCAATCGCATTACAGCCAATTTGCATTGCTGGAACACGCATTATAAGAGAACCCCCTGTAATAGGAAAATAAAAACAAAATACTGTAGATGCTGGAAATCTGGAATAAACACAGAAAATGATGGAGAAACTCAGCAGATCTGAAAGCATCAGTGGACACAGAAACAACATCATTGGTTCAAGTCCAATGTAACTGTTCTTCAGAACAGTAGACTCATCCTCAGAATAAGGGGGGAAAATTTTGTCTCATCACCCTATGCTTTATGATGTGTGCTTCAAGAGTGCGTACCATTTATTTGTGGGACCATTAAATCTGGGATTATATTGTGAAGCTGTCATATAGTTTATACGTTATTTGGTAAACATGTCTCTGAAAGGTCTGCCTGAATAGTGCAGTCCATTGTCAGATTTGGTCCCTTCGGGTGTATTGAATATTCCACTCATTGTGTCTGCTATGGATGAGCTTCATGTGTTCTTTAACTGTGTGCAATAATCAACATGTGTGGTAAATAAATCTCTAATGGCTTTAGACCAAAGGACTAATGGAACCTTGTGAGATTGTGGAAGTTCTTGTGCTCACAGTGTGAAATATGTGACCATCTTCTGGATTAAGGTTATTCCACTCTAAATTTTCACCCTAATCAGTCTTACTATTGAACTTGTGGACATGCTTGAGCTTATTGAGATCTTTGGCACACTCCCCTATTGTTGTTGCCCGCATGCTGTACATGTTGCCTTAATGTAGTCTCTAGTTATATTTTTGGAACCAAAATTTCTTTCAATAGGTAAACACAGTGTACTTTTGCACCAAGTGACTTGCAATGATCTTGGAACCTCGGACAACTTTGCACTGGATGCAACAGAACACACTTCCCACCGAGATAGTAGGAACTGCAGATGCTGGAGAATCTGAGATAATAAGGTGTAGAGCTGGATGAACACAGCAGGCCAAGCAGCATCAGAGGAGCAGGAAGGCTGACGTTTCGGGCCTAGACACTTTTTCAGAAATGGGGGAGGGGAA
>NW_025973002.1:0-9336 GCF_021869965.1 Rhincodon typus
CCATCTCTTTTAGTACCCTGGGATGCATTCCATCAGGGCCAGGAGACTTATCAATCCTGCTGAGCTTTTCCAGCAACTTTGTTTTTGTTCCTCATTTACAGCATCCGCAGTTCTTTTGGTTTTTAGATACAGTAAGGAGGTCCACCCCCACCTGGATTGTCAAAAAATAAGTTGGCCATTTAGGCCTGAGGTAAGGAGGAATTTCTTGAATCTTTGGAAATCTTTACATCAGAGGGCTTGAAGGATCAATCATAGAATATGTCCAAACACAGATTGATAGATTTGTAGATATTAAAGATAGCAAAGGATTATAGAGAACTGAAGGGAAATAAGGTTGAAGTGGAACACTCGGCATGTCACTGAAAGACAGCACAAGTTCATGGGGTTGGTTATTACATTCAGGTGAGTTGGACTGACATGACTGGATACAATATCACGTGGTGTATTTGTTTACGTCACTATGGGCCAATTGCACTAATCAGCCGCAGGTCTTGGCTAACGCTTTCTGTCACTCATACGAAGACCCCGCCCCCGCCGTGGAGACTGCGCAGTCTGGTCCGGCCTCGTCTCTCACTGTACGGGGCCTGGTGGGCGTGTCCATGACGTAACGGGCTCTGTCAGTTAACCCCCGGAGTCAAGATGGCGTCTGTTGCGGAGATGTACGATGTGAGCTGGGAGGGTGAGTGGGCGGCTGGCGGGGAATGGAGACACGACATCCAACCTGGGGCTTGAGAGACTCTCACTCCTGGCAAAGTGGTAGTGGATAGAGAACTCCACCGGGGCTAGTTATACGAGACGGATCGAGTGGGGAAAGGGGTCGTGGAGTGAGGGTAATGTTAAAGTGGATGTTAATGCCGCTGGGAAACAGGCACACAGGTCTGCTGAGAAAGAGGCGTAGGAGAGAAAAATACTGCAGAGGATTCGCAATCTGATGTTAAAGCAGTAAATGCCAAAGTCCCAGAAATATTGGAATCAGACAATATTTGTGGTTGACCTTTCTGTTGTTTTTGCGCTTATTTCTCTACAGATGTTGCAGATCTGCGCAAACACAGAATAAAGGGTACTGGCGAAGGGACAAGTTGCTTGTAAATGACAAGGCCACGTGGGAATTGGGCAAGGGCTGCAAAAACTGAAAGATGGTGCTCTTATAGGCTGTAGGATTAAGACCTCTGTTTGGATGGTCAAGGGGTGTATACGTAATAAAAAAACACTGGGATTGGTGCACTTAGATTTTATGCGTCAAATTGAATTAAGTGAGGGGTTTTGGTGGACGGGTTGTGGGTGTAGGGGACATTAGCCGACAAGATGGATGTGAGAAGAAATGTTCTGTTGTGGAATTCAAGTTTAAGAAGTTTATTTTGGATGAAAGCTTCTTCCTTCAAGGACACATGTAGGAGTAGAGTACACTAATTGGCCCTGAAACCTGCTTCAAAATTCCATGTGATTATGGCTGATCTTTTGCTTCAGTCTTGCTTTCCTGCATGCTCCCCATTTCCCTCAATTGCCTGTGCTACCAAATAGCTTTAAAATTTTTGTCACAAAGTGCCTTTAAGATCATAATAAACAAGCCCCTTGAGCCTGTTCTTCCACTCATTAGGATCATAGCTGATCTGATGACCCCTAGGTCTCCTTTCCTGCCTTTTTCCCCATAACCTTTGATTTTTCCCTTACTGCTCAGAGATTTGAGTCTTAAATATACACAGACTCTGTACCCACAACTCTCTGGTGCATGGAGTTCCAAAGACTTCAACTCCCGAAAAGAAATTCCTCCTCATCTCAGCCTTAAATTGGCACTCCTTTGTTTTGAGACCATGCTGTCTGTCCCAGACACACTCACCCTCTCACCATTTATTCTGTCAAGCCTGTTTGGAATCCTATGTATGTCAATGATATCACCTCTTATTCTTCTAAACTGCAGTGAATAGAGTCCCAACCTGTTTAGCTTTTATTCTTAAGACTGTCCCTCCATACCAGGGATCAAACTGATGAATCTTTGACCTATCTCTAATGAAATTATATCTGTCCAAAATGAGGGGACCAGAACTGCTTGCAGTGCTCCAGATGTGGTCTCACCGTGCCTTGTACAGTTGAAGTAAGACTTACCCACTCTTGTACTCCAACCCCCTTGAAAGTAAGGGCTGACATTCAGTTAGCCTTCCTGATTACCTGCTGTACCTGTTTGCTTGCTTTCTGCGTTTCATGCACAAGTGCCTTTGTGTTGCAGCTTTCTGCAACTTTTCTCCATTTAAATCACACTGTTCTTTTGTCCTCCCTTCCGAATTGAATGACTTCACGTTTTCCCACATTACATTCCATTTGCCAACCTTTTGCCCACAACTTAACCTGTCAATATCTCTCTGTAAACTGTTCATATCCCTTTGCAACCTGTCTTTCCATGTACTTTTGTGTTGTCTGCAAATTTGGCAAGAGTACATTCGCTTACTTGCTCCAAGTCATTCATGTATTTTGTAAACTGTTGTACCCCCGGTACGGATCCTCATGGAACCTCACTGATTACAGATTGCCACCTGAAAAAGAACCCCTTATCCCAACTTACTGTTTCCTGCATTCTAGTCAATTCTCTATCCTCACCATTATATTACATATAACACCATGGGCTCTTATTCTTATGACTTAACCTTTTGTCATCTACCTTGTTGAAATCCAAATACAACACATCTACTGGTTCCCCTCTATCCATTCTCGTTGAGACTTCCTCAAAAGGTCTGCTTGATTAGGTTATGATCTTCCAAATGTTCTGCTATTCATTCCCAAATAATTGATTCCAACATTTTTACAATAATAGATGTTAGGCTAATTGGCCTTTAGTTACCTGCTTTTTGCCTCCATTTCTTTTTGAATAGGGTGTCACATTGACAGCTTTCCAATCCTCTGGTACTTCTCCAGAATCCAAGGAGTTTTGGAAAATTACAACCAAAGCATCCAGCATCTCTGTTGCTAACAATTTAGGGTCATGAATTTCAAACATTCAGAATGCCTTGAATGAAGAATATTCAGTTTTGATCCGAAGTGATCAATCCAAGTGGGCAGTGTTCTTGGAGTACGAAACAACAGTCACATTGCTAACTGTTTGTTTCTGTTCTGGGGCAAGGAGATAAACTTGATTGAGTCATCTAGCAAGCTTGTACACTGTCTGCACTGTATTGTTAGGGATTGTGCACAGTTTGCTAGACAAACATCAGTAAATCTGATAGATTTTTATTAAAATTGAACCATGTTGTGTCATTTTTTTTGAAGTTGAAATCGAGTAGATGTAAAAGATTCCACAGCAATCTAACAAAGAGCAGGGGAGTTCCTATGGTGACCTGTCCAATAGTTATCCCTCAATCACAACCATCTGTTCATTCACTAGTTGCAGTTTGTCGGGATCTTGTTTTGTGCCAATTGGCTGGTGCATTTCCTGCATTAAAGCATTGATAACAAAGCAAAAATACTTCAGTAAATACAAGTTCATCTTTTGTCGAAGGGAAACATCAAGGAAAGCCTTGCATTTGTGGACTGCTGTTCTCATTTGCAGGACAGTCCAAAGTGCTTTCTGCAATGAAGCAATCTCATTACTGTTGTAATGTAGAAAACATGGTGGTCAATTTGTACATTGTAAGATCGTGCAAACAACAGAATGATAATGAGCAGTTTATTTAATTTATGATTTTGAGGGATAATTATTGACTCAGAATATGATATACTACAGTGGGTTATTTTCTAGCCATCCAAGCAGCTAAGTGGGGCATTCATTTAATGTTTTATCTGAAAGATGTTCATCTGATAATGCAGGATTCTACCAGTGCTGCATTGGAGTGTCAGCCTTAATTTTGTGCTCAAGTGACCTGACTGCAACATCTCCAATAATAAAAGATATCAAAACTATTTGATTACTGCAGTTGCTGAATGAGCAGGGTTGCTGCTGCTCAATGTACTCAAAATAAGTATTTTTAACATGGAATGTTGCAAAAGGCTGGTTACAACCATAGATGCTTGCACTTGTGATGCCCCAGTGCATGGAACAAGTTGACAGTGGGAGGTTTGACAGAGTTATTAGTTATGATGTAAATGGTCCTCATTTCTGCAAATTAGTTATGCTGACAATCCAATGCACTGTGCTGTGGAAATAATGCCAGAACAATATAATGTTTGGTGTGAAATTTTGCTGTACATTATGATTACAGCTACTTATGGTGTAATGAGAGTGATAAGAACAGCACATATTCTTGTGTTGATTTGAAGATGATTTTGTTTTGGATATGTTATTGTGTAGACACATTCAGGAGGGTGACTGGCAAGTTAGCTGCTGAATGTTGAGTGCTGGTTAAAAGACAGAGGATTGTACTTACTGATATTTGTACCATGAATGGCATATCATAGTGTTAGTGAAAGCAAAATCACATGTTAGAAATAAATACATTATTGCACAAACTGAATAATCTTAATTTGATAAATGCTAGTATGTCTGGAACTATTTCTGCTGCCCCTTTCTAAACATTTCATAGACTGTTACATTTCAAGACTCCGACAGTGCTATCAATAATTAAGGAGCTAATTGTATGGAATGCAGAGCCAAGTAACTGTAATTAGTTAGGAAACTTACAAAAAGGTTATATTTTCTCTAATTAGTCCTTCTTAAGGTTGGCTCTTCAGAAGGACATATTAAAGGATGTCAGACGTGGGTATTGCAATCAAGTAGGCATTATTGCAAATCCATCAATGCCCAAAGCAATTGATAATGGGCTTCGGGTAACATTTTGATGAAACGGAGTGTCTTACTAGGCAACTTAGAGGCTGTTAAAAGTGAATCATGTTGATAGGGGATTGATGTAACATGTACACCAGACTTGACAAGGATGGCAGGCTTCCTTTCATTCGGGGCGATAGAGAATATTAGCAGGCTCACACCACCTCCGAGGCACATGAGGAAAGTGGATTCTTTCCCCCACCATTAATCTCTCATTGACCTTGTGAATGGAGGATTGAGGGTGATGTAAGTGACAGTTGAGAGATTGAGCAGATAATTTGCAGGGGAGGAAGAGATGGAAATGAGAGGATGGTGAGGAGTGTTATTTGAAAAGTGAGAGGGTATGGATGTGATTGGAGTGAGTGGTTTGGAGGTGGAGTTGGGTAAAATGACCAATGCCTGGTTAAAAGAAAAAACAAAAACTAACCAGATGCAGCTATCTTCGGACTCGGATGATGTCAGTAGCCTGTGTCTGTCCAGGGGACTGAGTTCATTTTCAGCAGCAGACCATGTTAAGTGAAAGCTCCGTTATCACCAAAACATCACCCCACAGGCTGCCTGGATGGTAGGGGGATTTCCTGGCTGTTGTCTTGACCACAGTGTTCCACCTGCAGGTTAAGCATTTAAAACATGAGCAGGAGGAACAGACAGAAGCAGAAAGTATCGGAGAAATGGCAGAGTCATAGCAATTGCATACGTTTATATTGTATTTTTAAACATAAAACATCATAGGACTGATTATCAAACAAAATTTGACACAAGCTCTATGAGATATTCAGACAGATGGCCAAAAGCTTGGCCAATGAAGCTGATTTTAAGGAGTGCCTTAAAAGAGCAGAGTGAGGTTGAGATGTGTAGTGAGAGTATCCCAGAGTAACCTTAGTAACTGAGACACAGACACTGGTGGCACGGAGAAAGTTGGTCAAGTACAAGATGCCAGAAATCAAGAGCACGATGTATGTTGTAGGGTTAGAGGCGATTATACAGATAAGGGTGAGGCTAGGGAATAATTTGAAAAGAGACCAAAAAGACTGCAGATGCTGGAATCCAAGGTAGACAATCAGGAGGCTGGAAGAACACAGCAGGCCAGGCAACATCTGGAGGAGCAGTTGATGTTTTGGGTATTACCCTTCCCACGACTGGATGTGGGGGTAGGGCGAGCTGCAGATAAATTTGGAGAGGGAAGGAGTGGAGGTAGAATGGTGGTGATAGGTGGACACTGGTGGTAGGTACGACCTGGTTGGTTAATGGGAGGGATGAATCCGGTTGGTGACTTGGGGGGGGTCAGAAAGTGGAATGGAGTGGAGGAGGTGGGGCTGGAAGGGGAGGCGGGGGATGGGTGGGAAGGTTATTTGAAATTGGAGAACTCAATGTTGAGGCTTCCAGGTTGTAGGGTGCCCAGGCGGAAGATAAGATGTTGTTCTTCAAATTTGATTTTGAGTTGCTGCGACACTGGAGGGGGCCGAGGACAGACATGTCGGTGGGGGAATGGGACGGGGAGTTGAAATGGACGCTCACTGGGAGGTTAGGCGGAGGTGCTCGGTGAAATGGTCACCTAGTCTACATTTGTTCTCACCGATGTAGAGAAGACCACATCGGGAGCACCGGATACAATAGACTAGGTTGGAGGAGATGCAAGTGAAGCTCACGTATCAGTGTATTGTGTTGCAAATTTCCACAAACAGCAATGAAATAAATCATCAGATAATCTTTTTTTAGCATGATATAAATAGGAGATGAATATTGACCAGGACACTGAACTACAGAATGTTTAGCAACCACCAGCAAGGGTAAAGTAGACCTTGGTTTAATGTTTCATTTGAAAGAAAGTACCTTTGACTGTGCAGTTGTCCCTCATTATTACACCAGGAGTGTCAGGCTAGATTCTGTGATCACATTACCTGAAGTGGACACTTCAACCCATGACTTTGAGAAGCATGAATGCAACTACTAAGTCATGACTGATTCATAAAGCCTATTTAGTTTTAGTATAGCATGTGCTATCTCACCTACTGGGCCAATACAGCGGAAACGTTCGAATGATTGACATCTGCCCAAGGTTGTGCAGGCTAGGTGGATTAGCCATGGGAAATACAGGATTACAGGGATGGCGTGTGAACTCAATGGGCTGAATGGCCTGCTTCCACACTGTAGGGATTGTATGATTCTATAATCTTAAACATTCAATCCTTCCAGCACCAAAACACTGTGGCAGCAGTGATGCCACCTTTGGCAAGTATATCCCTCTGTAGATGAAGGGACCAAAACTGTGCACATTACTCCAGGTGATGGAGGTTTCACTTTACTTCTGTATTTTCCCAAATCTCTTTATGATGAAGGCCAACATTTGCTTTCTTGATTGGTTACTGCACCTGAATGCTAACTTTAAGTGATTCACGAACAAGGACGTCTTGGCCCTTTTGGACACCCATACCTCCAGCCCTTTTGCCATTTAAGAACTATTCTGCCTTTCTGTTTTTCTACTGAAGTGGAAACTTCATATTACATTCCATTAGCCATGTTCTAGCCCATGCTCATTGCCAGCCCAAGTCCTCTTAAAACCTCCTTGCATTCTTCTCACAATTTAGATTCCCACCCAGTTTGGTATCATCAGAAGTATTACATTTGGTCTTCACATTAAAAGAATTTCTGTAGATTGTGAACAGCTGTGGACCTACTACTCATCCATGCAGAACCCCACTAGTAACAGCCTGCCATCGTGAGAATGATCCATTTGTTCATATTCTCTGCTTTCTGTCTGTTAACAATCATGAAATTAATTTAAAAAAAAGTAATCCTAATGCTGTCCTTTGTTGCTGTTCAGTCAGTCATTAGAGGCACACAATGACAAAAGAATCCCTGTTCGTTTTTTGATGGGTGTCCTCTTGTTTGGAAACTTCTGCTGAAGCATTTGTGGCAGGGTTAAGCCTCTTTATTTCAATGCTGTGTCCGCAAAGAGTGTCCACTTTTGGAAGGTTGTCTCTGGCCATGTTGCTGTTGGGCCTGTGGCGTTTCTGTGGTGCCCATTACTTCGATATGCAAAATGTCCACTAGCTCATGAGGTGAATCAGAAATAATTCGTCTTGTGAAATGATGCAGCATCATCTTCTGGAGAAGCTTGTTCGAGTCAAGTGGGCAACTTGTCATTCCTTATGTCTTTTACTGATTTGCATGATGTTTTAATTTTCTTCAATGAGAAACTATTCTCATATTTCACACATCATTCGTTCTCTAAATATTTGATTCTATTTGTTTAGAAGTCTTTTTCTGTTTGTTTCTGTTTATTCAAAAGTCCTTTTTCTGATTTTTCAGACATGCGCGACAAGCTGAGGAAATGGCGAGATGAGAACTACCGCAACAGTGAACAGATAGTGGAAGTCGGAGAAGAACTAATAAGTGACTATGCATCAAAACTTGGAGATGACAGTAAGTATAGAATTACAAGAGAGAGGATAGGAATAGTGCTTCCCTGATTACAGTGATGGCACACATTCCAGTCATGACATTTAAGTTACGGTAAATTGTAAGGAAAAAGAAAAGACTGATTCTTCTCGAGGCTGGTGGTATGCTTGCTGTACAACTGCTTAGTGATCGGTTTCTCATATCACATAAAGTGGCCTGTATTTGAAAAGCAGATTTGTATTGAAAAATTGACTTTGAAAAGTTTAAATTTCTGAATTTATTGATAATTTTCAAAACAAATTTTAATTGTGTTCGCAATTCTGAAAGATATTAACAGAGTACATAAGGAGAAACTGTTAGTTTTGAGTACAGAAGAGTTTGTGACCAGACGTCACCAATAATTGGTTAAAGAACTAGAGGGAAGATGTGGATTTGTTTTGGTGATCTGGAATGCAGTGCTTGAAGGTCAGTGAAAGCAGTTTTAATAATAACTTTAAAAAAGGAACTGGATGCAGAGTTGAAAAGGAAAAAATGTACAGGGCTATGGGCTAATAGCAGGGCTCTGGTACTAATTGGGTAGTTCTTTCAAAGAGCAGGCACAGGCTCAATGGGCTAAATGTGCTGTGCGATTCAAGATAAATGCCCACATTCAAAATTTAAATTTTTTTTAAGGGTTAACGTCACAAGAATTTGAAGATAGAGGCACAATTTTCTCTGCCACACTTTTTATCTCCCTTGCTCTCACACACAGTTCAGAGTGACTACTATGGCCTTTTTCATTATTGGTGTGGACAGGGGAATGGCAAAGTGTGACAGAAACGTGACAAGAAGGTAGCAAGTAGCACCGGCAAGTGGTATGTTCAAAGATAGGAGTTTTATTATGTTCCGTGGATGTTCAATTGTAAATTCCCTGTAGCAATGAGAACTGATCTATTGTTGGAGTATTTTGTAAATTTTCATTCGCCTCATGGGGATCACCTTTCTCCATTCACTAGCTGTGGACGTTTTTAACAGGTGAATAAGAGCTGCATTCAGCCCTTACATAACATCTGTATTAAGGCTCTCTCCTTGGTAGAACTGTTCTTGTTAGAAATCTCTCAGTTTGAACTAAGTTCCTATAGTACTGAATCAGAGATAGTAGGAACTGCAGATGCTGGAGAATCCGAGACAACAAGGTGCAGGGC
>NW_025973003.1:0-9336 GCF_021869965.1 Rhincodon typus
GTGTCCCGACCCGAAACGTCAGCTTTCCTGCTCCTCTGATGCTGCCTGGGCTGCTGTGTTCCTCCAGCTCCACACTGTGTTAGACCAAATGAGAATCAGGGTGAAAATTCCCCATTGGTTAGAATCACCTCTAACCCAAAGGAAGATGATTGTGGTTGATGGAGATGAGTAATCTTAGCTCCAGGACATCTCTGCAGGAGTTCCTCAGGGTAGTGTCCTCGGCCCAACCATTTCAGCTGCTTCATCAATGACCTTCCCTCCATCATAAGGTCCGAAGTGCTGGTGTTCGCTGATGATTGCATTATGTACTGCACTATTTGCACCTCCTTATACAACACATTCCACATAGATACTGCCCACTGGATGAAAAAATATTTCCTCAAATCTTCTCTGAATCACTTACTCCTCACCTTAAATCTATGCTGTCTGGTCTTAGACATGTCTGCCTTGGGGAACAGGTTCTGACAATCTACCTGTGCCTCTCATAATTTTGCATATCTCAATAAACTGACATCCCCATTCCCCAGCGGAACACAAACCCAGCCTATCCAGTGTCATCTCAAACTGAAAATTTTCATCCCAGGCAAACTCCTGGTGAATCTCCTCTGTACCCTCTCCAGTGTGATCATGTCCTTCCGAGTATGGTGACTAGAACTGCACATATTATTCCATCTGTGGCCTGACTAATCTTTTATAAAGTTTTAACAACTTCCCTGCTCATATATTCCATGCCCTGGCTAATGAAGGGAAGCATTCCTTCTTCATCACCATGTCTACCTGTGCTGACACCTTCAGGGATCTATGGACTTGTTCACCAAGGTCACTTTATTCCTCAGTATTCCCTAAGGACATACCATACATTGTGTATATTAATTCCCTTATTGGAACTCCAAAATGCATCACCTACAACTCCATCTGCCTTTGCTCTGCCCAATTTACCAGCTGTTCAATATCGAACTGTAGCCTGAAACCATCCTTCTCACTATCAACAACACCCCAATTTTTGTTTACATAACAAACAGCAAAGTCCCAGACTGAAGCCTGTGGTACACCGCTGGTCACAGGCTTCCAATAATGTAAACCACCCTCCACCATCACCTTTTCCTCCTTTTTGTAGACAAACGTCATGAGATCAGCTCCTTCTAAACTCTGGACGATATAGATCTAATCCCCTCAATGTTCCTTATCATACAATGTTGCCGTTCCAGGAAGGAGTCCTGATGAAGGGTAAAAACCCAAAATGTTGACTTTCCTGCTCCTCTGATGCTGCCTGACCTGCTGTGTTCCTCCAGCTCCACATTGTATTGATGGTTTTTAATGACTTTTGAACAAGAACACCTGGATTCGATTGGACATCAACACTTCCCAGCTTCTCAACATTTAAGCATTATTCTGCAATATTTTCAGCTCTCCAAGTATAATACTACACTGGTTTTCTACATTGTATCCAATTTGCAGTGTTCTTGCCTACTCATTTAACTTGTTCACATCCCTTGAAGCCTCTCTGTAACTTTCTCACAACTCACATTCCCACATAGTCTTGTGTCATCAGCAAATTTAGAAATGTTACATTTGAATATCATTTCCATATTATAGATATAGATTATGAATAGCTGAGGCCTGAGATGACCACTATCTAACTTTATGTCTTTCTCTTTCAATACTTTGAAATGTATTTCATCAGAGCTAAGAGATATGTCATCTTTTGGTCTCATTCATTTCTCAATGCTACGTTTAAAGAAAAACTTTTTTTTGCAATTCATCATTCTCACTGGCCCCTTGGTTGTCTAGATTACCAGGAGATTTTTTGTATCTTCGGCTATGAAGCTAAATGCAAAGTATTTGTTTAGGTTTACTGCCATTTTCTTATTCGCCCATTCCCAGGATAAAATTAGTAAATGACATTGTTCAGAACATATAACAGTGAACAGAAAAATAGAGCAGGGTGTATGATTGGCAGCCAATGCAGTGCCACCAAATTTATAGCTAGTAGTAGTTGAAAGCTCTACCCATGGGATGAATGCAAATCATGGTCCAAGAGACAAACATCCTCATTGCTGTCATGAATAAAGACAGAAGTCTCATTTGTTTCTTCTGCTTGTATCTGTAGAAATAAATATTTCAGACGTGGACTCTCATCAGAATCTGAGTCCTAACAGAAATCGGAAATGTTAAATGATCTGTTTTTCGCAATAGCCTTTCTTGTTCTTTGAAATGACTTCCTGTACAACCCCATCAAGCTAACAAAATAGAATAAGACCATGTCAATATTGAAAACAGTATCATGGTTAAGAAACAACCATTTGTTCTTTCCTCAGTTCTCAGTTATACTAGCTGCTGAAAATTCTTGATGGTTCAAAACACAAGACGTTTGGGAAAACTATAGTAACAGTTAATAAAACATGAAATATTAAAAATATTTACAATGATTCACACGTTAAAATGATATGCATATGACTTAATGACATTCAATGAGAATTTTAAAACCATTTCTGACAAAGTTTAAAAACATGAACATTGCAATCTGATTATGAAATTAATTAGTTGATATGAATATATTTTCAAAGTTAATTGTTCAACCAAAATAAATTTCAACTTTCCTTTTCAGAAAAAAAATACATTATTAGGTTGCCATTAAAAACATTTCATCCACTATTTCAATATTCCACACTGTATACAATTTATTAATGTTCTGGGTTTGTAACAACGCAATCTTTATTCTGTTTGGAATCTATCTTGAAGTCATTGTTTCAATTGTCCTTCTACTGAATTTGGAAAAGGTGAAACACATTTCTGGACAAAGGATGTATTTCTGATGTTTATGGGTATATTTATGTAATATTCAGGTGGATAACTTTCAGAGAGTGATGTTGAAAATGCTTTTAAAATTGTGCAATTTGCAATTTGGTGAGCTGGTGACTGAAATAGACAATGAAAATGGTAACATTTTTCATTAAATTACTTCAAAGACTTTTGTTTCCATTTTTGCTCAAGTGGTAATGAGCCATTGAATAAGAAGACAAGTAAAAAGAAGTTTTATTTTTACAAAAGTATTATTTTATGACATTGTTTTAGATAAGATTTTAACAAAAACATAGAATGTATATATATTTGTTAAAACAAATATAAGAAATTACTATACTTGGATTGGCATCTAGATAGCAAAACGTAGTGATAGTTGACTTGCACAGGTTTCAATTCTTACATTGGCCTAGCTAAAACTCAGTTACATATATATGCTAGGGAAATTATTTAAGCTAGACTAAAGACAGTATATTTGGAAAATTACTCGATAGAGAATTAATAGATTTGAGCTTACAAAATGCAAATAGTGGAGATGGTGCTGTCCTAGTAAATGATTGTAATGATCTGCTGAGAATCAACAAAATAATGAAGATGCATGTTTCTCCTTTTTTTGAAAAACAAGGACTAAAATCACAACAGGGGGTAACTATTGACTGGTAAATTTAATCTCAGCAGTAGAAATATTAGTAGAGCACATTATTAGTGATCAGCTGGAGCTTTCAGACTTAATAAGGTTAAATTCAACATGGCTTCAGAAAACTAGGTCATATTTAACAAACCAACTCCAGGTTTTGGAGAAATTACGTGGACAAGAGATCCCGTGGATGTCAGTTTTTTTAATTAAAAAGTAATAAAAATGCACCACATAGTAACCTGTATTATCCATTTAATTCCATGTGTCTTGGGTAATTTCATGAGATTAATCTCAAGTAAACTGTGCACAGCCAAAAAGGTGAGATCACATCTAGAGTGACTCACAGTCCACATGAGTATGTAGTTTGGGGAATTTGGAGGCAGCATGGGAATAGAACTGGTGAATCTTTCTTTTTTAAACTAGATCTGTGGATAAGACTTTAAACAAAATCGTGGGGGCATGAGTTCAGTTACATAGAAAATTATGAAAAATGTTAAGGTGGGGAGGGTTCATCATAGGTAAATGAGCTTGTAATGTAGGTTAAAATTGGTGGGTATGATGTTGTGAGTATCACAGAGACATGGCTGGAATCTAAATATCCAAAGATACATGTCCTATTGGAAGAACAGGAAGATGGGCAGAGGGGGCAGGGTTGTATTGTTAGCAGTAAATGAAATTAAATTGATACCAAGAAGTAATATAGAGTCGGAAGCCGTAGAATCTGTGTGGGTAGAGTTGAGGAACCACAAAGGAGAAAGGAGACTGATGGGAGTTGTGTACAGGCCTCTTAGCAGTAGTCAGGATGGAGGGAAGAAAATAAATCAGGAGATAGAAAATCATAGAAGAAAGAGGCAATTACACTAATCATGGGATCTTCAATATGCAGGTGGACTGTGAAAATCAGGTTGGTACTGCAGCCCAAGAAAAGGAATTTGTGGAAAATGGGTTTCTCGAGCAGTTTGTGGTGTAGCCCCCGAGGGAACAGACAACTGTGGATTTTGTGATATATAATGAGGCAGACTTGATTCGGGAGTTTACGGTGAAGGAACCCCTAGTGACCACTGACCATAATATGAAAGAAATCACCCAGCAGTTTGAGAGGGAGAAGCTGGAATCAGATGCATAGTTAAGTAAAGGTAACTACAAAGAGGTGCTGGGCAGAGTTGATTGAAAGGGGACCCTAGCAGAGAAGACAGTGTAGCAGCAATGGCAGGAGTTACTGGGGGTATTTTGGAAGGCACAGCAGAAATTCATCCCAAGGAAGAAGCAACACACTAAGGGAAAGACAAGGCAACCATGAATAACAAGGGAAGTTAGGATCAGCATAAATGCAAAAGAAAAAGCATACAATGTGGTAAGGATTTGTGGGAAGTCAAATGTTTGGAAAGCCTTTAAAAACTAGCAGTCGACAACAATAAAAAAAAGAAGGTGAAGATGAAATATGAGGGCAAGCGTCTTGTAATGTAAAAGAAGGTTGCAAGAATTTTTTTAAATATATAAAAAGATGCAAGAGAGTCAAAAATGGACATCGGACTACTGGAAAATGAACCTGGAGAAGTAGTAACGGGGGACAAAGAAATGGCGGAGGAAATGAACAGGCATTTTCCATCAGTCTTCATGGTGGAAGACACCAGCGGCATACCAGAATTTCAAGACAGTCAGGAGGCACAGATGAGTATAGTGGATACGCAGAACGTGCTGGGGAAGCTAAAAGGCCTGAATGTGGATAAATTACCTGGACCAGATGGACTAAACTCCAGGGTTTTGAAGGAGATAGCCAGGGAGACTGTGGAACCATTGGTGATGATCTTTCAGGAATCACTGGAATCAGGGAGGGTCCAAGAAGACTGGAAAATGGCTAATATAACCCTCCTCTTTAGAAAAAAAGGGAAGGAGGCAGAAGCCAACAAACTCTAGGCTGGTGAGCCTGACTTTGGTTGTTGATAAGATTTTAGGGTCTATTACTAAGGATGGGATTGTGGAGTACTCGGAAGTGTATGGTAAGATAGGGTGGAGTCAGCATGGCTTTCAGCATTCTTTGAGGAGGTAACAAACAATTTAGACAAAGGAGAGCCAGTGGACATGTTCTATTTGGATTTCTAGAAGGCTTTTGTTAAGGTGCTGCACAGGAGGCTGCTGAATAAGAGTCCATGGTGTTAGTAGCAAGGTGCTGACATAGATAGAGGATTGGCTGACTAGCAGAAGGCAGACAGTGGGGACAAAGGGATCAGGATGGCAGCCAATGACTAGTGAAGTCCCACAAGGGTCAGTGTCTATATAAAGGAACTGAGGGTATTGTTGCTAAGTTTGCAGCTGAAACAAGATAGGTGGAGGGACGGGTAGTGTTGAGGAAGTGGGGATGCTGCCGAAGGAATTGGACAGGTTAGGAAAGTGGGAAAAGAAGTCTCAGATGGAATGCATGTGGGAAAGTGTGAGATTCTGTACTTTGGTAGGAAGACTAGAGGCATGGACTATTTTCCAAATGGGGAAAGGCTTTGGAAATCTGAAGCACAATGGGACTAGGGAGTCCTTGTTCAGGATTCTCTTAAGGGTAACATACAGGTTCAGTTGGCAGTTAGGAAGAAAAATGCAGCGTTTGCATTAATTTCATGAGGGCTAGAATACAAGAACAAGGATGAACTGTTGAGACTCTATAACACTCAGATCAGACCGCATTGGGAATATTGTGAGCAGTTTTGGGTCCTATACTTAAGGAAGGATTTCCTGGTATTAAAGGGGGTCCAGAGAAGGTTTATAAGAATGAAACACAGGGGATGAAGGGCATCTCATATAAGGAGTCATTGAGGATTCTGGGTCTGCACTGAAAGAAATCGGGAAGGATGAGGCGGGAATCTCATTGAAACTTGCAAAATACTGAGAAGTCTGGATAGAGTGAATGTAGAGAAGACGTTTCCATTATTAGGAGAGACTAAGACCCAAGGGCATAGCGTCAGCGTGAAGCAATGACCCTTTAAAACTGAGATAAGGAAGAATTTCTTTAGCCAGAAGGTGGTGGATCTGTGGCACTCATTGCTGCAGAAGGCTGTGGAGGCCAAGTCATTGAGTATATTTAAGACTTAGATAGGTTCTTGATTAATAAGAGAATTAAGTGTTATGGGGAGCAGAGCTTAAGAATGACATTAGCTTTCTAAAAGTTTTGACAAACATTGAACATTTCCAGTTGATCCTTGATGAGACATTTTCCTCTGAGTCTTGTTCAGGGGTGTTGCACTGCTTTTGGATACGCTTTCAAGTAGTTACTGCATCATCATTCACTACCTCTTTCTCATCAACACTCAGCCTTTTGGTTGCCCCCACTGTTCATCCATGCATTGGTGAACAAGATATTCCGCTGTTGCTACTCCTGCACGTCTGCCTCTATATGTTGAAGATGGTCTGGTGCTGCATCAATAACAAAAAGAAGACTGTAAAGATTCCTCATTTCACTCTGCCCTTCCTAGCATTGGGTTCTATGTTTTGCAGTTTTAAATGTTGCGAAAGGCTCTTCAAGAATGTTGTTCCAATCCAGTCCTGCACTTTTCATGTCTTGATAAACATGGTCATGTCTTGAATGAGGAGACCTATTTCATATAGTGTCATAAAACGCACAATAGGATATGAAAATAGCATGGATTAAGAAAAATGATTTCCCCTGCCTTCTATTCCAGTGGTCCCAAAATCATTATTTTACACATGAGGCTTTCCTGACCAGGTAAAAGGCTACACAAAAATTGGGAAGACAGGGTGGAAATTGTTTCTCCAGTAAAAAGTTTAACATTTCACAATCTGATGGCAGTCTGCATTGGTAGACAAAAATTCAGCCATTAATGCCTCCAGAGAACAGTTCAAATTGTTCGACCCAATATTAATTCCTAAATCAACAGAGCTAGTTATTTATCTCTTTCATTTATGTGACCTTACTTTTAGAATGTGACTGCTACATTTAACTACAAACAAATGGCTACACTTCAAAAGTAGTTCATTGGCCATCTTAGGACATTGAGAACATGGATGACACGACATATAAATTCAACTTTTTTTTTCTTGACAATGAAATAACACGTCAAACATTGCATGGTCACTTGTTAATGCTGTGTCCAAAGCCCAGGAGCAGTAAGTCTCAGCTTTTCAGCAACCGCTGACACTATTGTATTGTTGAGGTTCACTTACCACGACATGACTATGGCTGACATTAATGAATTTGTCAGTGAACGCTGGAGAATTATAAGTGATTCAGAGAGCTCATAACAGAGTAATGTCTGTACTTAAATAGAACAGTAGATAAAATGAGAATGCTGCCTGCAGCAAGGGTATGTATTTGAAGTACAGCAAAACATGGTTGTTCTCAGGTTTACCACCAATTACTTGCTTGCTGCTGCCTCTGGACAAATGACAAGAGCAAACAAGGCCACAGATGGAACAGCACAGTGTATTCCTAGAACAGAAACAGTACGATCTAAAACTGTTACACATCGAGATAGGCAGCAAGCTGAATGTCAACTAATTCCATAGGAGAGTTTACAAGAAACCTCCATCCTTGACAACAAGGTGCAGGGCTGGATGAACACAGCAGGCCAAGCAGCATCATAGGAGCAGAGAGGCTGACGTTTCGGGCCTAGACCCTTCATCAGAAAAGGGGGAGGGGAAGGGGGTTTTGAAATAAATAGGGATAGAGTGGGAGGCGGATAGAAGAGGGATAGAGGAGAGGATAGGTGGAGAGGAAACAAACAGGTCGAAGAGGCGGGGATGGGGCCAGGAAAGGTGAGTGTAGGTAGGGAGTTAGGAAGGGGATAGGTCAGTCCAGGGAGGACGGACAGGTCAAGGGGGCAGGATGAGGTTGGTCGGTAGGAGATGGAGGTGCGGCTTGAGGTGGGAGGAGGGGATAGGTGGGAGGAAGAACAGGTTAGGGAGGCAGGGACGAGTTGGACTGGTTTTGGGATGCGGTGGGGGGAGGGGAGATTTTGAAACTTGTGAAATCCACATTGATACCATTGGGCTGCAGGGTTCCCAAGCGGAATATGAGTTGCTGTTCCTGCAACCTTCGGGTGGCATCGTTGTGGCACTGCAGGAGGCCCAGGATGGACATGTCGTCTGAGGAATGGGAGGGGGAGTTGAAATGGTTCGCGACTGGGAGGTGCAGTTGTTTGTTGCGAACCGAGCGTAGGTGTTCTGCAAAGCGGTCCCCGAGTCTCCGCTTGGTTTCCCCGATGTAGAGGAAGCCACACCGGGTACAGCGGATGCAGTATACCACATTGGCAGATGTGCAGGTGAACATCTGCTTGATGTGGAAAGTCTTCTTGGGGCCTGGGATGGGGGTGAGGGAGGAGATATGGGGGCAGGTGTAGCACTTCCTGCGGTTGCAGGGAAAAGTGCCGGGTGTGGTGGAGCTGGAGGGGAGTGTGGAGCGGACAAGGGAGTCACGGAGAGAGTTGTCCCTCCGGAAAGCAGATAAAGGTGGGGAGGGAAAGATGTCTTTGGTGGTGGGGTCGGATTGCAGATGGCGGAAGTGTCGGAGGATGATGCGTTGGATCCGGAGGTTGGTGGGGTGGTACGTGAGGACGAGGGGTTTCTTTTTTGGTTTTTATTGCGTGGACGGGGTGTGAGGGATGAGGTGCGGGAGATGTGGGAGACACGGTTGAGGGCATTCTCGACCACCGAGGAGGGGAAGTTACGGTCCTTGAAAAACGAGGACAACTGAGATGTACGGGAGTGGAATGCCTCATCCTGGGAGCAGATGCGGCGGAGGCGAAGGAATTGGGAATAGGGGATAGCATTTTTGCAGGAAGGTGGGTGGGAGGAGGAGTATTCTAGGTAGCTGTGGGAGTCGGTGGGCTTGAAATGAATATCGGTTTCGAGGTGGTTGCCCGATATGGAGACAGAGAGGTCCAGGAAGGGGA